>NC_079491.1:106951378-107254408 GCF_020520425.1 Spinacia oleracea | reverse complement strand
ACTCATTTCAAGTTCGTTATGCACGTCTATGGTTCATTTGGGTCGATATAGGTCATTTATGGTCAAAAATGGCATTTTCGATCCCAATTACCAACAAACAAACCTATATCCATATTCTAAATGTTTTTCATGATTCTTATGATTAATTATATTATTATAAGACTCATTTCAACTTCGCTATGCACGCCTAAGGGTCATTTGGGTCGATATAGGTAATTTTTGGCCAAAAATGGCATTTTCGATCACAACTACCAACAAACGAACCTATTTCATATTCTAAACGTTTTTCATTATTCATATGATTAGTTATATGATTATAAGACTCATTTCATGATATTTATGAACGTGTATGGGTCATTTGGGTCGATATAGGTCATTTTTGGCTAAAAATAGCATTTTCGATCACAACAACTAACAAATGAATCTAAGGACACTTTCTAAATCTTTTTCATGATTCATATGATTAGTTATATGTTTATAAGACTCATTTCAAATTCTTTATGCACACATAAGGCTCATTTAGGACGATATAGGTCATTTATGGCCAAAAATGGCATTTTCGATCCCAACTACCAGCAAACGAACCTATTTCCATATTCTAAACGTTTTTCATGATTCATATGATTAGTTATATGTTTATAAGACTCATTTCAAGTTCTTTATGCACACATAAGGCTCATTTGGGACGATATAGGTCATTTATGGCCAAAAATGGCATTTTCGATCCCAACTACCAACAAATGAACCTATTTCCATATTCTAAACGTTTTTCCTGATTCATACGATTAGTTATATGATTATAAGACTCATTTCAAGTTCGTTATGCACGTCTATGGTTCATTTGGGTCGATATAGGTCATTTATGGTCAAAAATGGCATTTTCGATCCCAATTACCAACAAACAAACCTATATCCATATTCTAAATGTTTTTCATGATTCTTATGATTAATTATATTATTATAAGACTCATTTCAACTTCGCTATGCACGCCTAAGGGTCATTTGGGTCGATATAGGTAATTTTTGGCCAAAAATGGCATTTTCGATCACAACTACCAACAAACGAACCTATTTCATATTCTAAACGTTTTTCATTATTCATATGATTAGTTATATGATTATAAGACTCATTTCATGATATTTATGAACGTGTATGGGTCATTTGGGTCGATATAGGTCATTTTTGGCTAAAAATGGCATTTTCGATCCCAACAACTAACAAATGAATCTAAGGACACTTTCTAAATCTTTTTCATGATTCATATGATTAGTTATATGTTTATAAGACTCATTTCAAGTTCTTTATGCACACATAAGGCTCATTTAGGACGATATAGGTCATTTATGGCCAAAAATGCATTTTCGATCCCAACTACCAGCAAACGAACCTATTTCCTTATTCTAAACGTTTTTCATGATTCATATGATTAGTTATATGTTTATAAGACTCATTTCAAGTTCTTTATGCACACATAAGGCTCATTTGGGACGATATAGGTCATTTATGGCCAAAAATGGCATTTTCGATCCCAACTACCAACAAATGAACCTATTTCAATATTCTAAATGTTTTTCCTGATTCATATGATTAGTTATATGATTATAAGACTCATTTCAAGTTCGTTATGCACGTCTATGGTTCATTTGGGTCGATATAGGTCATTTATGGTCAAAAATGGCATTTTCGATCCCAATTACCAACAAACAAACCTATATCCATATTCTAAATGTTTTTCATGATTCTTATGATTAATTATATTATTATAAGACTCATTTCAACTTCGCTATGCACGCCTAAGGGTCATTTGGGTCGATATAGGTAATTTTTGGCCAAAAATGGCATTTTCGATCACAACTACCAACAAACGAACCTATTTCATATTCTAAACGTTTTTCATTATTCATATGATTAGTTATATGATTATAAGACTCATTTCATGATATTTATGAACGTGTATGGGTCATTTGGGTCGATATAGGTCATTTTTGGCTAAAAATGGCATTTTCGATCCCAACAACTAACAAATGAACCTAAGGACACTTTCTAAATCTTTTTCATGATTCATATGATTAGTTATATGTTTATAAGACTCATTTCAAGTTCTTTATGCACACATAAGGCTCATTTAGGACGATATAGGTCATTTATGGCCAAAAATGCATTTTCGATCCCAACTACCAGCAAACGAACCTATTTCCATATTCTAAACGTTTTTCATGATTCATATGATTAGTTATATGTTTATAAGACTCATTTCAAGTTCTTTATGCACACATAAGGCTCATTTGGGACGATATAGGTCATTTATGGCCAAAAATGGAATTTTCGATCCCAACTACCAACAAATGAACCTATTTCAATATTCTAAACGTTTTTCCTGATTCATATGATTAGTTATATGATTATAAGACTCATTTCAAGTTCGTTATGCACGTCTATGGTTCATTTGGGTCGATATAGGTCATTTATGGTAAAAAATGGCATTTTCGATCCCAATTACCAACAAACAAACCTATATCCATATTCTAAATGTTTTTCATGATTCTTATGATTAATTATATTATTATAAGACTCATTTCAACTTCGCTATGCACGCCTAAGGGTCATTTGGGTCGATATAGGTAATTTTTGGCCAAAAATGGCATTTTCGATCACAACTACCAACAAACGAACCTATTTCATATTCTAAACGTTTTTCATTATTCATATGATTAGTTATATGATTATAAGACTCATTTCATGATATTTATGAACGTGTATGGGTCATTTGGGTCGATATAGGTCATTTTTGGCTAAAAATGGCATTTTCGATCCCAACAACTAACAAATGAACCTAAGGACGCTTTCTAAATCTTTTTCATGATTCATATGATTAGTTATATGTTTATAAGACTCATTTCAAGTTCTTTATGCACACATAAGGCTCATTTAGGACGATATAGGTCATTTATGGCCAAAAATGCATTTTCGATCCCAACTACCAGCAAACGAACCTATTTCCATATTCTAAACGTTTTTCATGATTCATATGATTAGTTATATGTTTATAAGACTCATTTCAAGTTCTTTATGCACACATAAGGCTCATTTGGGACGATATAGGTCATTTATGGCCAAAAATGGAATTTTCGATCCCAACTACCAACAAATGAACCTATTTCAATATTCTAAACGTTTTTCCTGATTCATATGATTAGTTATATGATTATAAGACTCATTTCAAGTTCGTTATGCACGTCTATGGTTCATTTGGGTCGATATAGGTCATTTATGGTAAAAAATGGCATTTTCGATCCCAATTACCAACAAACAAACCTATATCCATATTCTAAATGTTTTTCATGATTCTTATGATTAATTATATTATTATAAGACTCATTTCAACTTCGCTATGCACGCCTAAGGGTCATTTGGGTCGATATAGGTAATTTTTGGCCAAAAATGGCATTTTCGATCACAACTACCAACAAACGAACCTATTTCATATTCTAAACGTTTTTCATTATTCATATGATTAGTTATATGATTATAAGACTCATTTCATGATATTTATGAACGTGTATGGGTCATTTGGGTCGATATAGGTCATTTTTGGCTAAAAATAGCATTTTCGATCACAACAACTAACAAATGAATCTAAGGACACTTTCTAAATCTTTTTCATGATTCATATGATTAGTTATATGTTTATAAGACTCATTTCAAATTCTTTATGCACACATAAGGCTCATTTAGGACGATATAGGTCATTTATGGCCAAAAATGGCATTTTCGATCCCAACTACCAGCAAACGAACCTATTTCCATATTCTAAACGTTTTTCATGATTCATATGATTAGTTATATGTTTATAAGACTCATTTCAAGTTCTTTATGCACACATAAGGCTCATTTGGGACGATATAGGTCATTTATGGCCAAAAATGGCATTTTCGATCCCAACTACCAACAAATGAACCTATTTCCATATTCTAAACGTTTTTCCTGATTCATACGATTAGTTATATGATTATAAGACTCATTTCAAGTTCGTTATGCACGTCTATGGTTCATTTGGGTCGATATAGGTCATTTATGGTCAAAAATGGCATTTTCGATCCCAATTACCAACAAACAAACCTATATCCATATTCTAAATGTTTTTCATGATTCTTATGATTAATTATATTATTATAAGACTCATTTCAACTTCGCTATGCACGCCTAAGGGTCATTTGGGTCGATATAGGTAATTTTTGGCCAAAAATGGCATTTTCGATCACAACTACCAACAAACGAACCTATTTCATATTCTAAACGTTTTTCATTATTCATATGATTAGTTATATGATTATAAGACTCATTTCATGATATTTATGAACGTGTATGGGTCATTTGGGTCGATATAGGTCATTTTTGGCTAAAAATGGCATTTTCGATCCCAACAACTAACAAATGAATCTAAGGACACTTTCTAAATCTTTTTCATGATTCATATGATTAGTTATATGTTTATAAGACTCATTTCAAGTTCTTTATGCACACATAAGGCTCATTTAGGACGATATAGGTCATTTATGGCCAAAAATGCATTTTCGATCCCAACTACCAGCAAACGAACCTATTTCCTTATTCTAAACGTTTTTCATGATTCATATGATTAGTTATATGTTTATAAGACTCATTTCAAGTTCTTTATGCACACATAAGGCTCATTTGGGACGATATAGGTCATTTATGGCCAAAAATGGCATTTTCGATCCCAACTACCAACAAATGAACCTATTTCAATATTCTAAATGTTTTTCCTGATTCATATGATTAGTTATATGATTATAAGACTCATTTCAAGTTCGTTATGCACGTCTATGGTTCATTTGGGTCGATATAGGTCATTTATGGTCAAAAATGGCATTTTCGATCCCAATTACCAACAAACAAACCTATATCCATATTCTAAATGTTTTTCATGATTCTTATGATTAATTATATTATTATAAGACTCATTTCAACTTCGCTATGCACGCCTAAGGGTCATTTGGGTCGATATAGGTAATTTTTGGCCAAAAATGGCATTTTCGATCACAACTACCAACAAACGAACCTATTTCATATTCTAAACGTTTTTCATTATTCATATGATTAGTTATATGATTATAAGACTCATTTCATGATATTTATGAACGTGTATGGGTCATTTGGGTCGATATAGGTCATTTTTGGCTAAAAATGGCATTTTCGATCCCAACAACTAACAAATGAACCTAAGGACACTTTCTAAATCTTTTTCATGATTCATATGATTAGTTATATGTTTATAAGACTCATTTCAAGTTCTTTATGCACACATAAGGCTCATTTAGGACGATATAGGTCATTTATGGCCAAAAATGCATTTTCGATCCCAACTACCAGCAAACGAACCTATTTCCATATTCTAAACGTTTTTCATGATTCATATGATTAGTTATATGTTTATAAGACTCATTTCAAGTTCTTTATGCACACATAAGGCTCATTTGGGACGATATAGGTCATTTATGGCCAAAAATGGAATTTTCGATCCCAACTACCAACAAATGAACCTATTTCAATATTCTAAACGTTTTTCCTGATTCATATGATTAGTTATATGATTATAAGACTCATTTCAAGTTCGTTATGCACGTCTATGGTTCATTTGGGTCGATATAGGTCATTTATGGTAAAAAATGGCATTTTCGATCCCAATTACCAACAAACAAACCTATATCCATATTCTAAATGTTTTTCATGATTCTTATGATTAATTATATTATTATAAGACTCATTTCAACTTCGCTATGCACGCCTAAGGGTCATTTGGGTCGATATAGGTAATTTTTGGCCAAAAATGGCATTTTCGATCACAACTACCAACAAACGAACCTATTTCATATTCTAAACGTTTTTCATTATTCATATGATTAGTTATATGATTATAAGACTCATTTCATGATATTTATGAACGTGTATGGGTCATTTGGGTCGATATAGGTCATTTTTGGCTAAAAATGGCATTTTCGATCCCAACAACTAACAAATGAACCTAAGGACGCTTTCTAAATCTTTTTCATGATTCATATGATTAGTTATATGTTTATAAGACTCATTTCAAGTTCTTTATGCACACATAAGGCTCATTTAGGACGATATAGGTCATTTATGGCCAAAAATGCATTTTCGATCCCAACTACCAGCAAACGAACCTATTTCCATATTCTAAACGTTTTTCATGATTCATATGATTAGTTATATGTTTATAAGACTCATTTCAAGTTCTTTATGCACACATAAGGCTCATTTGGGACGATATAGGTCATTTATGGCCAAAAATGGCATTTTCGATCCCAACTACCAACAAATGAACCTATTTCAATATTCTAAACGTTTTTCCTGATTCATATGATTAGTTATATGATTATAAGACTCATTTCAAGTTCGTTATGCACGTCTATGGTTCATTTGGGTCGATATAGGTCATTTATGGTCAAAAATGGCATTTTCGATCCCAATTACCAACAAACAAACCTATATCCATATTCTAAATGTTTTTCATGATTCTTATGATTAATTATATTATTATAAGACTCATTTCAACTTCGCTATGCACGCCTAAGGGTCATTTGGGTCGATATAGGTAATTTTTGGCCAAAAATGGCATTTTCGATCACAACTACCAACAAACGAACCTATTTCATATTCTAAACGTTTTTCATTATTCATATGATTAGTTATATGATTATAAGACTCATTTCATGATATTTATGAACGTGTATGGGTCATTTGGGTCGATATAGGTCATTTTTGGCTAAAAATGGCATATTCGATCCCAACAACTAACAAATGAACCTAAGGACACTTTCTAAATCTTTTTCATGATTCATATGATTAGTTATATGTTTATAAGACTCATTTCAAGTTCTTTATGCACACATAAGGCTCATTTAGGACGATATAGGTCATTTATGGCCAAAAATGCATTTTCGATCCCAACTACCAGCAAACGAACCTATTTCCATATTCTAAACGTTTTTCATGATTCATATGATTAGTTATATGTTTATAAGACTCATTTCAAGTTCTTTATGCACACATAAGGCTCATTTGGGACGATATAGGTCATTTATGGCCAAAAATGGCATTTTCGATCCCAACTACCAACAAATGAACCTATTTCAATATTCTAAACGTTTTTCCTGATTCATATGATTAGTTATATGATTATAAGACTCATTTCAAGTTCGTTATGCACGTCTATGGTTCATTTGGGTCGATATAGGTCATTTATGGTCAAAAATGGCATTTTCGATCCCAATTACCAACAAACAAACCTATATCCATATTCTAAATGTTTTTCATGATTCTTATGATTAATTATATTATTATAAGACTCATTTCAACTTCGCTATGCACACCTAAGGGTCATTTGGGTCGATATAGGTAATTTTTGGCCAAAAATGGCATTTTCGATCACAACTACCAAGAAACGAACCTATTTCATATTCTAAACGTTTTTCATTATTCATATGATTAGTTATATGATTATAAGACTCATTTCATGATATTTATGAACGTGTATGGGTCATTTGGGTCGATATAGGTCATTTTTGGCTAAAAATGGCATTTTCGATCCCAACAACTAACAAATGAACCTAAGGACACTTTCTAAATCTTTTTCATGATTCATATGATTAGTTATATGTTTATAAGACTCATTTCAAGTTCTTTATGCACACATAAGGCTCATTTAGGACGATATAGGTCATTTATGGCCAAAAATGCATTTCCGATCCCAACTACCAGCAAACGAACCTATTTCCATATTCTAAACGTTTTTCATGATTCATATGATTAGTTATATGTTTATAAGACTCATTTAAAGTTCTTTATGCACACATAAGGCTCATTTGGGACGATATAAGTCATTTATGGCCAAAAATGGCATTTTCGATCCCAACTACCAACAAATGAACCTATTTCAATATTCTAAACGTTTTTCCTGATTCATATGATTAGTTATATGATTATAAGACTCATTTCAAGTTCGTTATGCACGTCTATGGTTCATTTAGGTCGATATAGGTCATTTATGGTCAAAAATGGCATTTTCGATCCCAATTACCAACAAACAAACCTATATCCATATTCTAAATGTTTTTCATGATTCTTATGATTAATTATATTATTATAAGACTCATTTCAACTTCGCTATGCACGCCTAAGGGTCATTTGGGTCGATATAGGTAATTTTTGGCCAAAAATGGCATTTTCGATCACAACTACCAACAAACGAACCTATTTCATATTATAAACGTTTTTCATTATTCATATGATTAGTTATATGATTATAAGATCATTTCATGATATTTATGAACGTGTATGGGTCATTTGGGTCGATATAGGTCATTTTTGGCTAAAAATGGCATTTTCGATCCCAACAACTAACAAATGAACCTAAGGACACTTTCTAAATCTTTTTCATGATTCATATGATTAGTTATATGTTTATAAGACTCATTTCAAGTTCTTTATGCACACATAAGGCTCATTTAGGACGATATAGGTCATTTATGGCCAAAAATGCATTTTCGATCCCAACTACCAGCAAACGAACCTATTTCCATATTCTAAACGTTTTTCATGATTCATATGATTAGTTATATGTTTATAAGACTCATTTCAAGTTCTTTATGCACACATAAGGCTCATTTGGGACGATATAGGTCATTTATGGCCAAAAATGGCATTTTCGATCCCAACTACCAACAAATGAACCTATTTCAATATTCTAAACGTTTTTCCTGATTCATATGATTAGTTATATGATTATAAGACTCATTTCAAGTTCGTTATGCACGTCTATGGTTCATTTGGGTCGATATAGGTCATTTATGGTCAAAAATGGCATTTTCGATCCCAATTACCAACAAACAAACCTATATCCATATTCTAAATGTTTTTCATGATTCTTATGATTAATTATATTATTATAAGACTCATTTCAACTTCGTTATGCACGCCTAAGGGTCATTTGGGTCGATATAGGTAATTTTTGGCCAAAAATGGCATTTTCGATCCCAACTACCAACAAACGAACCTATTTCGTTTTCTAAACGTTTTTCATTATTCATATGATTAGTTATATGATTATAAGACTCATTTCAAGTTCGTTATGCACGTCTATGGTTCATTTGGGTCGATATAGGTCATTTATGGTCAAAAATGGCATTTTCGATCCCAATTACCAACAAACAAACCTATATCCATATTCTAAATGTTTTTCATGATTCTTATGATTAATTATATTATTATAAGACTCATTTCAACTTCGCTATGCACGCCTAAGGGTCATTTGGGTCGATATAGGTAATTTTTGGCCAAAAATGGCATTTTCGATCACAACTACCAACAAACGAACCTATTTCATATTCTAAACGTTTTTCATTATTCATATGATTAGTTATATGATTATAAGACTCATTTCATGATATTTATGAACGTGTATGGGTCATTTGGGTCGATATAGGTCATTTTTGGCTAAAAATGGCATTTTCGATCCCAACAACTAACAAATGAATCTAAGGACACTTTCTAAATCTTTTTCATGATTCATATGATTAGTTATATGTTTATAAGACTCATTTCAAGTTCTTTATGCACACATAAGGCTCATTTAGGACGATATAGGTCATTTATGGCCAAAAATGCATTTTCGATCCCAACTACCAACAAAGGAACCTATTTCCATATTCTAAACGTTTTTCATGATTCATATGATTAGTTATATGTTTATAAGACTCATTTCAAGTTCTTTATGCACACATAAGGCTCATTTGGGACGATATAGGTCATTTATGGCCAAAAATGGCATTTTCGATCCCAACTACCAACAAATGAACCTATTTCAATATTCTAAACGTTTTTCCTGATTCATATGATTAGTTATATGATTATAAGACTCATTTCAAGTTCGTTATGCACGTCTATGGTTCATTTGGGTCGATATAGGTCATTTATGGTCAAAAATGGCATTTTCGATCCCAATTACCAACAAACAAACCTATATCCATATTCTAAATGTTTTTCCTGATTCATATGATTAGTTATATGATTATAAGACTCATTTCAAGTTCGTTATGCACGTCTATGGTTCATTTGGGTCGATATAGGTCATTTATGGTCAAAAATGGCATTTTCGATCCCAATTACCAACAAACAAACCTATATCCATATTCTAAATGTTTTTCATGATTCTTATGATTAATTATATTATTATAAGACTCATTTCAACTTCGCTATGCACGCCTAAGGGTCATTTGGGTCGATATAGGTAATTTTTGGCCAAAAATGGCATTTTCGATCACAACTACCAACAAACGAACCTATTTCATATTCTAAACGTTTTTCATTATTCATATGATTAGTTATATGATTATAAGACTCATTTCATGATATTTATGAACGTGTATGGGTCATTTGGGTCGATATAGGTCATTTTTGGCTAAAAATGGCATTTTCGATCCCAACAACTAACAAATGAACCTAAGGACACTTTCTAAATCTTTTTCATGATTCATATGATTAGTTATATGTTTATAAGACTCATTTCAAGTTCTTTATGCACACATAAGGCTCATTTAGGACGATATAGGTCATTTATGGCCAAAAATGCATTTTCGATCCCAACTACCAGCAAACGAACCTATTTCCATATTCTAAACGTTTTTCATGATTCATATGATTTGTTATATGTTTATCAGACTCATTTCAAGTTCTTTATGCACACATAAGGCTCATTTGGGACGATATAGGTCATTTATGGCCAAAAATGGCATTTTCGATCCCAACTACCAACAAATGAACCTATTTCAATATTCTAAACGTTTTTCCTGATTCATATGATTAGTTATATGATTATAAGACTCATTTCAAGTTGGTTTGCACGTCTATGGTTCATTTGGGTCGATATAGGTCATTTATGGTCAAAAATGGCATTTTCGATCCCAATTACCAACAAACAAACCTATATCCATATTCTAAATGTTTTTCATGATTCTTATGATTAATTATATTATTATAAGACTCATTTCAACTTCGTTATGCACGCCTAAGGGTCATTTGGGTCGATATAGTTAATTTTTGGCCAAAAATGGCATTTTCGATCCCAACTACCAACAAACGAACCTATTTCGTTTTCTAAACGTTTTTCATTATTCATATGATTAGTTATATGATTATAAGACTCATTTCAAGTTCGTTATGCACGTCTATGGTTCATTTGGGTCGATATAGGTCATTTATGGTCAAAAATGGCATTTTCGAT
Source organism: Spinacia oleracea (assembly GCF_020520425.1). NCBI lineage: Eukaryota > Viridiplantae > Streptophyta > Magnoliopsida > Caryophyllales > Amaranthaceae > Spinacia > Spinacia oleracea. The sequence goes on along the minus strand of NC_079491.1, from coordinate 107,243,084 downwards.
CCCAATTACCAACAAACAAACCTATATCCATATTCTAAATGTTTTTCATGATTCTTATGATTAATTATATTATTATAAGACTCATTTCAACTTCGTTATGCACGCCTAAGGGTCATTTGGGTCGATATAGGTAATTTTTGGCCAAAAATGGCATTTTCGATCACAACTACCAACAAACGAACCTATTTCGTTTTCTAAACGTTTTTCATTATTCATATGATTAGTTATATGATTATAAGACTCATTTCAAGTTCGTTATGCACGTCTATATTTCATTTGGGTCGATATTGGTCATTTATGGTCAAAAATGGCATTTTCGATCCCAATTACCAACAAACAAACCTATATCCATATTCTAAATGTTTTTCATGATTCTTATGATTAATTATATTATTATAAGACTCATTTCAACTTCGCTATGCACGCCTAAGGGTCATTTGGGTCGATATAGGTAATTTTTGGCCAAAAATGGCATTTTCGATCACAACTACCAACAAACGAACCTATTTCATATTCTAAACGTTTTTCATTATTCATATGATTAGTTATATGATTATAAGACTCATTTCATGATATTTATGAACGTGTATGGGTCATTTGGGTCGATATAGGTCATTTTTGGCTAAAAATGGCATTTTCGATCCCAACAACTAACAAATGAATCTAAGGACACTTTCTAAATCTTTTTCATGATTCATATGATTAGTTATATGTTTATAAGACTCATTTCAAGTTCTTTATGCACACATAAGGCTCATTTAGGACGATATAGGTCATTTATGGCCAAAAATGCATTTTCGATCCCAACTACCAACAAACGAACCTATTTCCATATTCTAAACGTTTTTCATGATTCATATGATTAGTTATATGTTTATAAGACTCATTTCAAGTTCTTTATGCACACATAAGGCTCATTTGGGACGATATAGGTCATTTATGGTCAAAAATGGCATTTTCGATCCCAATTACCAACAAACAAACCTATATCCATATTCTAAATGTTTTTCCTTATTCATATGATTAGTTATATGATTATAAGACTCATTTCAAGTTCGTTATGCACGTCTATGGTTCATTTGGGTCGATATAGGTCATTTATGGTCAAAAATGGCATTTTCGATCCCAATTACCAACAAACAAACCTATATCCATATTCTAAATGTTTTTCATGATTCTTATGATTAATTATATTATTATAAGACTCATTTCAACTTCGCTATGCACGCCTAAGGGTCATTTGGGTCGATATAGGTAATTTTTGGCCAAAAATGGCATTTTCGATCCCAACTACCAACAAACGAACCTATTTCATATTCTAAACGTTTTTCATTATTCATATGATTAGTTATATGATTATAAGACTCATTTAATGATATTTATGATTGTGTATGGGTCATTTGGGTCGATATAGGTCATTTTTGGCTAAAAATGGCATTTTCGATCCCAACAATTAACAAATGAATCTAAGGACACTTTCTAAATCTTTTTCATGATTCATATGATTAGTTATATGTTTATAAGACTCATTTCAAGTTCTTTATGCACACATAAGGCTCATTTAGGACGATATAGGTCATTTTTGGCCAAAAATGCATTTTCGATCCCAACTACCAACAAACGAACCTATTTCCATATTCTAAACGTTTTTCATGATTCATATGATTAGTTATATGTTTATAAGACTCATTTCAAGTTCTTTATGCACACATAAGGCTCATTTGGGACGATATAGGTCACTTATGGCCGAAAATGGCATTTTCGATCCCAACTACCAACAAATGAACCTATTTCCATATTCTAAACGTTTATCATGATTCATATGATTATTTATATGTTTATAAGACTCATTTCAAGTTCTTTATGCACACATAAGGCTCATTTGGGACGATATAGGTCATTTATGGCCGAAAATGGCATTTTCGATCCCAACTACCAACAAATGAACCTATTTCAATATTCTAAACGTTTTTCCTGATTCATATGATTAGTTATATGATTATAAGACTCATTTCAAGTTCGTTATGCACGTCTATGGTTCATTTGGGTCGATATAGGTCATTTATGGTCAAAAATGGCATTTTCGATCCCAATTACCAACAAACAAACCTATATCCATATTCTAAATGTTTTTCATGATTCTTATGATTAATGATATTATTATAAGACTCATTTCAACTTCGTTATGCACGCCTAAGGGTCATTTGGGTCGATATAGGTAATTTTTGGCCAAAAATGGCATTTTCGATCACAACTACCAACAAACGAACCTATTGAAGGAAATAATGCCCTTGGTCCAAGTATGCATTCTATGATAAGTCTAATAAATGCGGTTCAGTATTAATTAACAAGTTAATAATTCAGTGAGATCAAGTGAGCTGAATGCCTAGCTAGAGGCACGCACGCGCATGGGAGGCCCATCGTGGCTGCCGTGTGTGTGTGTGTGAGTTTGTGCTCATGCACGATTCCTAAAACGTGCAGAGTTCGGTTAATGATTAAATTCCTAATTCTATTTGATAAATTAATTAATTAGAGTTCTTGTAGGATTCTAAGTTTAATTAATTCTTATCCTAATAGGATTCCAATTCTCTTTCCATACCCTTATAAATATGTGGCCTGGGTTCACAATTTATACGGGTTTTCAAGTATTCAAAGTGAGTTTTTGAGAGAAAAATTCAGTCACACATCTTGCTCAAAAGTGCCGAAAATTCTAGTACCTTAAGGGCGATTCTAGTTGGTCAATCTTAAGGCGGATCCGGACGTGCTGTGGACTATCTACGGAGGGACGACACTTGGAGTCCTAAAGACTTGTTCTTGCTCGGTTCGGGCGCAGCTAGGGAGGGCACGCAACAAAGAGTATGCATCTAAATTATGCTATATGATTATGTGTAAATAATATGTATTCCTGGGTTAATGGTTGTTTCCGCATGATTTATGTAATATCATATGTATCATAACCTAACAGTGGTATCACGAGCCCCTTATTATTTTCATAATCTAAATTGCATGAACATGGTTAAATATTACAAATTTGCAAGAATTAAAAGGGGTGATTAATTTTCGTAATTGTTAATTAATTGCAAATTGCGTTTATTTAATTATACGTACGCAGTTTTTCGGCAGTTTCTTCGTTACTCATCCAAATCGAGTGATTTTTGTATCAATTCCGCATGTAAAAGGCATTCTAAAATTTTGACAAAAATAATATTTTTCTGCCGAACCCAGAATTCTCAAATTCGAAGCCTAACTATGACTTTTCGAAGGTTTTAGTTTTTCGAATGCAATATTTCGTAAATTTAAGATGTGAAATTAAATATTTGCGATTCTTGTTGATAAATCTTGAATTTTTGATTGACCTACTGTATATGTTTAACAAGTTTGAATGCCTAGCCTTGTTAAATATGCAATCTAATTTGTAATTATGATTAATTTGTTGAAAATTAGAATATTTTAGAATTAATTTGATTTTCATAATTAATTATAATTTAATTAGAAACCTATGATTAAAAACCACCATAAAAATTGTAAATTTATGATAAATTTTAAATTTATATGACCTAGACTTGAATCCATAACAATCGGAAATCAATTGAATAATAAATTTTTGATTTTTCGCCCTAAAATTATGAGATTAATATTATTTATTAATTTGTCATTAATTTTAAATATAAATTTTAAATTTTTATGCGATTCGTTCATATAACTTGCACGCACAAAGCAATGGACGCTTCGTGTTACCCTTAAGGGGTGTTGTATAGTGCGGGCATGCGACGACGAGCAAGGGAGCTCGTCGCCCGTGCGGCACCAATGCAATGAGCAAGGCATGGTGCACGAGCACAAGGAAGCAGCCCTGCCTTGTGTCGTGGGCCACGAGCTATGAACAAATGGGCATGGGCGGAAGGCAAGCCAAGGAAGTCGCGTGTGGGCAGCAAGCGAGCTGCGCCACAACGCGCACTGCCTCGCGCAAGAGCGCGCAGCCTCGCGCGCAGCGAGCGCAAGCTCGCGTGCCACGACACTGCGCCCAGCGTTGCTCGCGCGCACATCGAGCGATGTCGCGCGCCCAGCGAGCGATGTCGCGCGCACAGCGAGCGATGGCTCGCGCGCACAGCGAGCTATGGAGCGCGCGCAGCGAGCGCTGGCGAGCGCGCACTACGAGCGATGGCTCGCGTGCGACGAGCGCTGGCGCGCGCGCAGCGAGCACCACAGCGTGCGATGGCTTGCGATGGGAGATGCAGCAGCTATGCGACGAGCGCATGGGCTGCGCGCACATGGCCAGCAATGGCTGTGTGCGTGCGGCCCATGGGCGTGCAATGCGTAGGGTGTTTGCGTTACGATTAGATCGTTTTGAATGTTTAATTTGAAAATTTCAGTTCACGTAATTTTAATTAATTTTAAAATTAATAATTTAAATTATTTTCTTGGATTTTAATTTTGAATATTGTAATTATAATAAATTTTATTTATTCTAATTATTTTACTAAAATTAAAATCATGAATTAATTTAAATAACGACTGAAATTAAATTAAACTTTTTGGATTCAATTATAAATTTATATGAGCTTTAAATTTTAATTAAATTTGTATGTTTCCGGTTAGACTAGAAATACATTTTTATGTTTAAAATTAGTAAAGCATATGAATTTATTGGTTTAAGTGGGAGCGCTTTTTTTCATAAACTCTTGATTAGGTCTACAAATCCTTAAGGTTAAAACAACTTGATTAGAATTAATAAGGACTGAATAATTGGTAGATTATTGGTGCCCTTGATTAATTGCTGCAAATGTTTACGTGATGCATAATGTGTTTTACTAACCAGCTATGTGGGCCATTCATGATAATAAATGGGTGAATGGTATATATATTGTATATGTACTGTTTTGCAGGTTATGAAGTGACTAGTATGGCCCAAATAGGATAGAAAATATGGTCTGCGTACCATTAATTTGAATGTAATTGGTCTAAAGTACCAAAGTTATTTTTCAATTCAAATATGGTCTGCGAACCATCAAATAGTTGTAATTAGTTATAGCTTATCCTATTTGAAGAAAATGGTGCCTCCCACGGAGATTTTCAAGACGGACTTTGAAGTCAAAGCTTCAAGATGAAGTCGGGCCATACTAGATCACATTTATCTTATGCATGTTTTAAGTTATTTATTGCTTTTAAATATGTCTTAAAATGCATGAGATCAAAAGCTTGATTATGTTGCATGATTAAGGATTTTAGTTCACTTAAAATCTAACCAACATAGTAAGAGCCTTAAGTTCCAAACTTAAAAATTGAGTTAAAAGGTGCCATGCCAAAATATACACTTGCTTGGATATCCTTTACATCAATCTAGTAATAGTTTTCGCTCAGCGAGGTGTTACTTATTGGTCCTAAAGGGGCAAGGTACACAAACAATTGTGAGTACATGTTAGTTTTGGTGAAACTCAACGATATAAGTAAGGAGTCCTTTTATGTCGTGGCAAAATCGATAGGTTTACCTAATAAGTTCTTAGACGTACCTATCAACCAAGAATAGTTTCTAGACTATTAGCAAAAGGCTTTTTCTTACCTAAGATGTTCTAGGATTAAGTCGACAGACTGTGCTTAGTTCTTCAATGATTTTAGGATCTTGGAATCATTTTATTCACACCTGCCGGAACACATAACTTAAATAAAATTCTTAATAAACATTGAATTATGCATGTATGCTAGAATTTAAGTTTATTAAGAGAAACTGTGAATGGTTATTTATTTGTTTATTCTTTTCAATTGTAGTTTTTAATATGGCAAACAACAATTCATTCAACATTCGATCAATTCTCGAAAAGGAGAAGTTGAACGGGAAAAACTTCCTTGACTGGCAAAGGAACTTGCAAATAGTTCTTATGCAGGAAGAAAAGGAGTATGTCCTAGATGAGGCGATGCCCGAAGCTGCAGGCGACGGGGTCACTCAGGCAGCCCTCAATCGTTGGATTGATGCCAACAAGGATGTGAAATGTCTAATGCTCGCCACCATGAGTGCGGATCTGCAGAAAACGTTCATCAACTCAGATGCTTTCACAATCATCAGTGAGTTGAAGAACATGTTCCAAGATCTGGCTCGAGTCGAAAGATTCGAGACTCATAGGCAAATTCTTGAGACCAAGCTTAAGAAAGGCGAGCCCGTAAGTCCACATGTTCTCAAAATGATTGGACTCATTGAGAATATGAGTCGGCTGGATCAGCAATTTTCTCAGGAAATGGCTATAGACACCATCCTCCATTCTCTTCATAGCGGGTATGATCAGTTCAAACTGAACTACAGTATGAATAGTCTGGACAAAACGCTCACTGAGCTTCACGATATGCTGAAGACCGCTGAAAAGACGCTCAAAAGTGATAAGCAGGATGTGCTTATGGTGCGTGGGGGCAAGTTCAAGAAATCTGGAAAGAAGAGGAATGCTAAGAAAGGTGGCAACAAGGCCAGCCCAACTAAGCAAACTGGCGCCAAATCTGTAAAGAGGAAGGTCAGTCAACCCACTTCTGAATCCGAATGCTTCTACTGCAAGAAGAAGGGGCATTGGAAGAGAGATTGCTTGAAGCTAAAGGAAGATCAGAAGAACGGAACAGTCGTTCCATCTTCAGGTATTTTCGTTATAGACTGTATACTTGCTAATTCAACTTCTTGGGTATTAGATACAGGTTGTGGCTCACACTTATGTTCCAATCCACAGGGACTAAGAAGAAGTAGAAAGTTAAGCAAGGGTGAAGTCGACCTACGAGTGGGAAATGGAGCACGGATTGCTGCATTAGCTGTAGGAACTTACTATTTGTCGTTGCCCTCCGGGCTAGTTTTGGAACTGGAAGAATGTTTCCATGTTCCAAGTCTTACTAAAAACATCATTTCAGTTTCTTGCTTAGATGCTAAGGGATTTTCCTTTTTAATAAAAGACAATAGTTGTTCGTTTTATTTTAAAGAGATGTTTTATGGATCTGCTAGATTAGTCAATGGACTTTATTTATTAGATCACGACAAACAAGTATATAACATAAATACCAAAAAGGCCAAAAAGGATGATTCAGATCTCACCTATCTGTGGCATTGTCGATTAGGCCATATAAACTTGAAACGCTTAGAAAGACTTCAAAAGGAAGGAATTCTAGAACCATTTGACTTAGAGGATTATGGTAAATGCGAATCATGTTTACTTGGCAAAATGACAAAGCAACCTTTCTCTAAAGTTGGAGAAAGAGCAAATGAACTATTGGGTTTAATCCATACAGATGTATGTGGACCAATGAGTACAAATGCTAGAGGTGGTTTCAGCTACTTTATCACTTTCACTGATGACTTCAGTAGGTATGGTTATGTCTACCTAATGAAGCATAAGTCTGAATCCTTTGACAAATTCAAGGAATTTCAGAGTGAAGTAGAGAATCAATTAGGCAAGAAGATTAAGGCACTGCGGTCTGATAGAGGCGGTGAATATCTGAGCTATGAATTTGATGACCATCTGAAAGAATGTGGAATTCTATCAGAATTGACTCCTCCTGGAACACCACAATGGAATGGTGTGTCGGAACGGAGGAACAGAACCTTGCTATACATGGTCAGGTCAATGATGGGTCAGGCCGAACTTCCATTAGAATTTTGGGGACATGCACTAAATACAGCTGCACTCACTATAAATAGAGCTCCGTCTAAAGCTGTCGAAAAGACTCCATACGAATTATGGTTTGGAAAGCCTCCAAATGTGTCTTTTCTTAAGATTTGGGGATGTGAAGTATACGTCAAACGATTAATTTCAGACAAACTTCATCCAAAATCTGACAAATGTATCCTTGTGGGCTATCCAAAGGAAACAAAGGGGTATTACTTCTACAATACATCTGAGAACAAGGTGTTTGTTGCTCGAGATGGTGTCTTTTTGGAGAAAGATCACATTTCCAAAATGACAAGTGGGAGAAAAGTAGACCTCGAAGAAATTCGAGTCGAACAACAAACTCTAGAGAATGCTCAAGATGACATTCAGGATGAAACTCAGAGATCTTTAGAAGAATCTGGTGAGAATCATGGTCAATCTAGAAATGTTACCCCGCGTAGATCGCAAAGATATAGATCTCAACCGGAAAGGTACTTAGGTATTTTGACGAACGAGAGCTATGACGTTCTATTACTTGAAAGTGATGAACCTGCGACTTACAAACAAGCTATGACGAGCCCTAGCTCCAAGCAATGGCAAGAAGCCATGCAATCTGAATTGGACTCCATGTCTGAAAACCAAGTATGGGATTTGGTCGATTTGCCAGATGGCTATCAAGCCATTGGAAGCAAATGGGTTTTCAAACTGAAAAAGGACAAGGATGGGAAACTTAAAGTTTTCAAAGCTAGATTGGTTGCAAAAGGTTACAGGCAAGTCCACGGTGTGGATTACGATGAAACTTTTTCACCAGTTGCAATGCTAAAGTCTATTCGGATAATGTTAGCAATCGCTGCATATTACGATTACGAAATATGGCAGATGGATGTCAAAACTGCTTTCTTAAACGGCGTTTTAACAGAAACTGTGTTTATGACACAGCCTGAAGGTTTTGAGGATCCAAAGAATGCTAAAAAGGTATGCAAGCTAAAGAAGTCAATCTACGGATTGAAGCAGGCATCCAGGAGCTGGAATATACGTTTTGATGAAGCAGTCAGTGACTTTGGTTTCATCAAGAACGCAGACGAATCTTGTGTGTACAAGAAGGTCAGTGGGAGCAAAATTGCTTTCCTAGTATTATATGTCGACGACATATTACTTATCGGAAATGACATTCCTATGTTGAACTCTGTCAAGATTTGGCTTGGGAAATGTTTTTCGATGAAGGATCTAGGAGAAGCACAGTACATATTGGGCATCAAGATTTACAGAGATAGATCTAAAAGGATGATTGGACTTAGTCAAAGCACTTATATCAATAAGGTGCTTGATAGGTTCAAGATGGCGGACTCCAAGCGAGGCTGCCTACCCATGTCTCATGGAATGACTCTAAGCAAGACTCAGTGCCCAAAAACACTTGATGAGCGTAGACGAATGAATGGGATTCCATATGCATCATTGATTGGTTCAATAATGTATGCTATGATATGTACACGCCCGGATGTTGCGTACGCACTCAGTGCTACGAGCAGATACCAGTCAGACCCAGGAGAGGCGCATTGGACTGCTGCCAAGAACATTCTGAAGTACCTAAAAAGGCACAAAGATGACTTCCTGGTCTATGGTGGAGATGATGAATTAATTGTTAAAGGCTATACGGACGCAAGTTTCCAAACCGACAAAGATGATTTCAGATCACAGTCTGGGTTTGTCTTCTGCCTCAACGGAGGAGCAGTAAGCTGGAAAAGTGCTAAGCAAAGCACCATTGCGGATTCTACAACTGAAGCGGAGTACATTGCTGCACATGAAGCAGCAAAGGAAGCTATATGGCTAAGGAAGTTCATAGGTGAACTTGGTGTAGTCCCCTCCATTAAAGGACCAATAGCCCTGTATTGTGACAATAACGGAGCTATTGCACAGGCAAAAGAGCCTAGACACCACCAGAGAGTCAAGCATGTACTTCGTAGATTTCACCTTCTACGAGAGTTCGTTGAAAGAAAAGAAGTCGAGATAAGTAAGATTGGAACTGATGACAACATATCAGATCCATTAACAAAACCTCTGCCGCAAGCGAAGCACAACTCGCACACTGCAGCTATGGGAATCAAGCATATTGGAGAATGGCTTTGATGTCTCTATTTAATGTTTTAAAGTTTTAGAGTTTAAATCTTTGTAAAACATTATTGGTTAATCATTCACAATAAATGAAAAGAATTCATTTGTCCATTTAATTTGTGGTTTATTAAATGATGAGTCCCTTCAATTTGACAATATATTCAAGATAGACTGTCAGGACCAGTCCTGTGACTAAGAAATGTCTATCAAGTGAACTTGAATGTCAAAGGTTGAAAATGGTCCCTAATCGGAGTTTTCTATAAAATTGGACGCATAGAAAACGTTAGACGATTAGAATGCAAGATGACTAGTAGTTCTGTTTCTTGAACTATGTGGACATGGCAATGTCATAATCATTTGCATAGATACTTACTTTGGGAAGATTAGTATCGGACAAGACCTATGAGATTTTACTGTAAGAGATGAAAATCTGTCATAAGTAAATTTCATTAAATTATTGGACACTAAATCCTCAATACCTGAGTGATTTGAGATTACTTGTTTGAGAACTGGTTGCTTTGACGTTGACCAACCGTCGCACCGTAAAAGGAGGCTATAAAGGCAACGCTCAGGTAATCACCTATCAAACGAAGTCTAATCTCAAGATCGCAAGATTGGGATTGTCCTCCCATAAATCGGGATGAGATGCTTAAAAGTTGTACAAGGCCACTCGGAGTGCTAGAAACTGTCAAATGCATGGCCGTGCTCGGATGAATCATAGGCTATGATTATCTGTTTATTTGATCAGTTGAACTCTGAAACCGAGGAACACCTCTGGACATAATAAGGATGACAACTCTTACCTTATGTTCAAGAGCAAGCATCGAGCGACAAAGGAATTAGGAAATGCACACTTGTCCCTAAGGACAAGTGGGAGACTGAAGGAAATAATGCCCTTGGTCCAAGTATGCATTCTATGATAAGTCTAATAAATGCGGTTCAGTATTAATTAACAAGTTAATAATTCAGTGAGATCAAGTGAGCTGAATGCCTAGCTAGAGGCCGCTTCAGTTCAAGTGGAATTAATGATATTAATCCACAGCTTACTCTTGACTGAACCCGTAGGGTCACACAAATAGTACGTAAGCGGATCAAGTATTTAATGGCATTAAATACTCCATCTATGAATATTCGGAATCGACGGATCTTGGTTTCAGTGGGAGCTGAGATCGTCACAGGCAAGAAATGAATACTCCGGAAACGATGATATTGCCGGAAACGGAAATATGGATCGTATCGGAAATATAAATATTATCCAAGTCGTAGATGTTGCCGGAAACGGAAACATGGTACGTATCGGAAAATATTATCGGAAATGGAAATATTGCCAGAATCGGAAATATTGCCGGAAACGGAAATATTGTCAGAATCGGAAATATTATCGGAATCGGAAAATAATTCCGGAAACGGAAATATTAAATATTTGTTCGAAACGGAAATTAATTCCGGAATCGGAAATGTTAAATATTGTTCGTATCGGAAATGAATTCCGGAATCGGAAATTTAATCGGAAGCGTATCGTACGAATAAGCATCGGACGAGGCCTGCCGGACGAGGGCCCAGCTCGAAGCCAGGCCATCGCCCAGCAAGCCAAACGCGCGCCACAAGCCCAGCCAAGGCAGCGCCCAGGCCTACCGCAAGGCAGGCCCAGCGCGCGCCAAGGCCGCGGCTGCGTGGGCTGCTGCTCGCACGCACGCGCATGGGCGGCCCATCGTGGCTGCCGTGTGTGTGTGTGTGAGTTTGTGCTCATGCACGATTCCTAAAACGTGCAGAGTTCGGTTAATGATTAAATTCCTAATTCTATTTGATAAATTAATTAATTAGAGTTCTTGTCGGATTCTAAGTTTAATTAATTCGTATCCTAATAGGATTCCAATTCTCTTTCCATACCCCTATAAATATGTGGCCTGGGTTCACAATTTATACGAGTTTTCAAGTATTCAAAGTGAGTTTTTGAGAGAAAAATTCAGTCACACATCTTGCTCAAAAGTGCCGAAAATTTTAGTACCTTAAGGGCGATTCTAGTTGGTCAATCTTAAGGCAGATCCGGACGTGCTGTGGACTATCTACGGAGGGACGGCACTTGGAGTCCTAAAGACTTGTTCTTGCTCGGTTCGGGCACAGCTAGGGAGGGCACGCAACAAAGAGTATGCATCTAAATTATGCTATATGATTATGTGTAAATAATATGTATTCCTGGGTTAATGGTTGTTTCCGCATGATTTATGTAATATCATATGTATCATAACCTAACACCTATTTCATATTCTAAACGTTTTTCATTATTCATATGATTAGTTATATGATTATAAGACTCATTTCATGATATTTATGAACGTGTATGGGTCATTTGGGTCGATATAGGTCATTTTTGGCTAAAAATGGCATTTTCGATCCCAACAACTAACAAATGAATCTAAGGACACTTTCTAAATCTTTTTCATGATTCATATGATTAGTTATATGTTTATAAGACTCATTTCAAGTTCTTTATGCACACATAAGGCTCATTTAGGACGATATAGGTCATTTATGGCCAAAAATGCATTTTCGATCCCAACTACCAACAAACGAACCTATTTCCATATTCTAAACGTTTTTCATGATTCATATGATTAGTTATATGTTTATAAGACTCATTTCAAGTTCTTTATGCACAAATAAGGCTCATTTGGGACGATATAGGTCATTTATGGCGAAAAATGGCATTTTCGATCCCAACTACCAACAAATGAACCTATTTCAATATTCTAAACGTTTTTCCTGATTCATATGATTAGTTATATGATTATAAGACTCATTTCAAGTTCGTTATGCACGTCTATGGTTCATTTGGGTCGATATAGGTCATTTATGGTCAAAAATGGCATTTTCGATCCCAATTACCAACAAAAAAACCTATATCCATATTCTAAATGTTATTCATGATTCTTATGATTAATTATATCATTATAAGACTCATTTCAACTTCGTTATGCACGCCTAAGGGTCATTTGGGTCGATATAGGTAATTTTTTGCCAAAATGGCATTTTCGATCACAACTACCAACAAACGAACCTATTTCATATTCTAAATGTTTTTCATTATTTATATGATTAGTTATATGATTATAAGACTCATTTCATGATATTTATGAACGTGTATGGGTCATTTGGGTCGATATAGGTCATTTTTGGCTAAAAATGGCATTTTCGATCCCAACAACTAACAAATGAATCTAAGGACACTTTCTAAATCTTTTTCATGATTCATATGATTAGTTATATGTTTATAAGACTCATTTCAAGTTCTTTATGCACACATAAGGCTCATTTAGGACGATATAGGTCATTTATGGCCAAAAATGCATTTTCGATCCCAACTACCAACAAACGAACCTATTTCCATATTCTAAACGTTTTTCATGATTCATATGATTAGTTATATGTTTATAAGACTCATTTCAAGTTCTTTATGCACACATAAGGCTCATTTGGGACGATATAGGTCATTTATGGCCAAAAATGGCATTTTCGATCCCAACTACCAACAAATGAACCTATTTCAATATTCTAAACGTTTTTCCTGATTCATATGATTAGTTATATGATTATAAGACTCATTTCAAGTTCGTTATGCACGTCTATGGTTCATTTGGGTCGATATAGGTCATTTATGGTCAAAAATGGCATTTTCGATCCCAATTACCAACAAACAAACCTATATCCATATTCTAAATGTTTTTCATGATTCTTATGATTAATTATATTATTATAAGACTCATTTCAACTTCGCTATGCACGCCTAAGGGTCATTTGGGTCGATATAGGTAATTTTTGGCCAAAAATGGCATTTTCGATCACAACTACCAACAAACGAACCTATTTCATATTCTAAACGTTTTTCATTATTCATATGATTAGTTATATGATTATAAGACTCATTTCATGATATTTATGAACGTGTATGGGTCATTTGGGTCGATATAGGTCATTTTTGGCTAAAAATGGCATTTTCGATCCCAACAACTAACAAATGAATCTAAGGACACTTTCTAAATCTTTTTCATGATTCATATGATTAGTTATATGTTTATAAGACTCATTTCAAGTTCTTTATGCACACATAAGGCTTATTTAGGACGATATAGGTCATTTATGGCCAAAAATGCTTTTTCGATCCCAACTACCAACAAACGAACCTATTTCCATATTCTAAACGTTTTTCATGATTCATATGATTAGTTATATGTTTATAAGACTCATTTCAAGTTCTTTATGCACACATAAGGCTCATTTGGGACGATATAGGTCATTTATGACCAAAAATGGCATTTTCGATCCCAACTACCAACAAATGAACCTATTTTAATATTCTAAACGTTTTTCTTGTTTCATATGATTAGTTATATGATTATAAGACTCATTTCAAGTTCGTTATGCACGTCTATGGTTCATTTGGGTCGATATAGGTCATTTATGGTCAAAAATGGCATTTTCGATCCCAATTACCAACAAACAAACCTATATCCATATTCTAAATGTTTTTCATGATTCTTATGATTAATTATATTATTATAAGACTTATTTCAACTTCGTTATGCACGCCTAAGGGTCATTTGGGTCGATATAGGTAATTTTTGGCCAAAAATGGCATTTTCGATCACAACTACCAACAAACGAACCTATTTCATATTCTAAACGTTTTTCATTATTCATATGATTAGTTATATGATTATAAGACTCATTTCATGATATTTATGAGCGTGTATGGGTCATTTGGGTCGATATAGGTCATTTTTGGCTAAAAATGGCATTTTCGATCCCAACAACTAACAAATGAACCTAAGGACACTTTCTAAATCTTTTTCATGATTCATATGATTAGTTATATGTTTATAAGACTCATTTCAAGTTCTTTATGCACACATAAGGCTCATTTGGGACGATATAGGTCATTTATGGCCGAAAATGGCATTTTCGATCCCAACTACCAACAAATGAACCTATTTCCATATTCTAAACGTTTTTCATGATTCATATGATTAGTTATATAATAATAAGACTCATTTCAAGTTCGTTATGCACGTCTATGGTTCATTTGGGTCGATATAGGTCATTTATGGTCAAAAATGGCATTTTCGATCCCAATTACCAACAAACAAACCTATATCCATATTCTAAATGTTTTTCATGATTCTTATGATTAATTATATTATTATAAGACTCATTTCAACTTCGCTATGCACGCCTAAGGGTCATTTGGGTCGATATAGGTAATTTTTGGCCAAAAATGGCATTTTCGATCACAACTACCAACAAACGAACCTATTTCATATTCTAAACGTTTTTCATTATTCATATGATTAGTTATATGATTATAAGACTCATTTCATGATATTTATGAACGTGTATGGGTCATTTGGGTCGATATAGGTCATTTTTGGATAAAAATGGCATTTTCGATCCCAACAACTAACAAATGAATCTAAGGACACTTTCTAAATCTTTTTCATGATTCATATGATTAGTTATATGTTTATAAGACTCATTTCAAGTTCTTTATGCACACATAAGGCTCATTTAGGACGATATAGGTCATTTATGGCCAAAAATGCTTTTTCGATCCCAACTACCAACAAACGAACCTATTTCCATATTCTAAACGTTTTTCATGATTCATATGATTAGTTATATGTTTATAAGACTCATTTCAAGTTCTTTATGCACACATAAGGCTCATTTGGGACGGTATAGTTCATTTATGGCCGAAAATGGCATTTTCGATCCCAACTACCAACAAATGAACCTATTTCCATATTCTAAACGTTTTTCATGATTCATATGATTAGTTATATGATTATAAGACTCATTTCAAGTTCGTTATGCACGTCTATGGTTCATTTGGGTCGATATAGGTCATTTATGGTCAAAAATGGCATTTTCGATCCCAATTACCAACAAACAAACCTATATCCATATTCTAAATGTTTTTCATGATTCTTATGATTAATTATATTATTATAAGACTCATTTCAACTTCGCTATGCACGCCTAAGGGTCATTTGGGTCGATATAGGTAATTTTTGGCCAAAAATGGCATTTTCGATCACAACTACCAACAAACGAACCTATTTCATATTCTAAACGTTTTTCATTATTCATATGATTAGTTATATGATTATAAGACTCATTTCATGATATTTATGAACGTGTATGGGTCATTTGGGTCGATATAGGTCATTTTTGGCTAAAAATGGCATTTTCGATCCCAACAACTAACAAATGAACCTAAGGACACTTTCTAAATCTTTTTCATGATTCATATGATTATTTATATGTTTATAAGACTCATTTCAAGTTCTTTATGCACACATAAGGCTCATTTAGGACGATATAGGTCATTTATGGCCAAAAATGCATTTTCGATCCCAACTACCAGCAAACGAACCTATTTCCATATTCTAAACGTTTTTCATGATTCATATGATTAGTTATATGTTTATAAGACTCATTTCAAGTTCTTTATGCACACATAAGGCTCATTTGGGACGATATAGGTCATTTATGGCCAAAAATGGCATTTTCGATCCCAACTACCAACAAATGAACCTATTTCCATATTCTAAACGTTTTTCCTGATTCATATGATTAGTTATATGATTATAAGACTCATTTCAAGTTCGTTATGCACGTCTATGGTTCATTTGGGTCGATATAGGTCATTCATGGTAAAAAATGGCATTTTTGATCCCAATTACCAACAAACAAACCTATATCCATATTCTAAATGTTTTTCATGATTCTTATGATTAATTATATTATTATAAGACTCATTTCAACTTCGTTATGCACGCCTAAGGGTCATTTGGGTCGATATGGGTAATTTTTGGCCAAAAATGGCATTTTCGATCACAACTACCAACAAACGAACCTATTTCATATTCTAAACGTTTTTCATTATTCATATGATTAGTTATATGATTATAAGACTCATTTCATGATATTTATGAACGTGTATGGGTCATTTGGGTCGATATAGGTCATTTTTGGCTAAAAATGGCATTTTCGATCCCAACAACTAACAAATGAACCTAAGGACACTTTCTAAATCTTTTTCATGATTCATATGATTAGTTATATGTTTATAAGACTCATTTCAAGTTCTTTATGCACACATAAGGCTCATTTAGGACGATATAGGTCATTTATGGCCAAAAATGCATTTTCGATCCTAACTACCAACAAACGAACCTATTTCCATATTCTAAACGTTTTTCATGATTCATATGATTAGATATATGTTTATAAGACTCATTTCAAGTTCTTTATGCACACATAAGGCTCATTTGGGACGTTATAGGTCATTTATGGCCAAAAATGGCATTTTCGATCCCAACTACCAACAAATGAACCTATTTCAATATTCTAAACGTTTTTCCTGATTCATATGATTAGTTATATGATTATAAGACTCATTTGAAGTTCGTTATGCACGTCTATGGTTCGTTTGGGTCGATATAGGTCACTTATGGTCAAAAATGGCATTTTCGATCCCAATTACCAACAAACAAACCTATATCCATATTCTAAATGTTTTTCATGATTCTTATGATTAATTATATTATTATAAGACTCATTTCAACTTCGCTATGCACGCCTAAGGGTCATTTGGGTCGATATAGGTAATTTTTGGCCAAAAATGGCATTTTCGATCACAACTACCAACAAACGAACCTATTTCATATTCTAAACGTTTTTCATTATTCATATGATTAGTTATATGATTACAAGACTCATTTCATGATATTTATGAACGTGTATGGGTCATTTGGGTCCATATAGGTCATTTTTGGCTAAAAATGGCATTTTCGATCCCAACAACTAACAAATGAATCTAAGGACACTTTCTAAATCTTTTTCATGATTCATATGATTAGTTATATGTTTATAAGACTCATTTCAAGTTCTTTATGAACACATAAGGCTCATTTAGGACGATATAGGTCATTTATGGCCAAAAATGCATTTTCGATCCCAACTACCAACAAACGAACCTATTTCCATATTCTAAACGTTTTTCATGATTCATATGAATAGATATATGTTTATAAGACTCATTTCAAGTTCTTTATGCACACATAAGGCTCATTTGGGACGATATAGGTCATTTATGGCCAAAAATGGCATTTTCGATCCCAACTACCAACAAATGAACCTATTTCAATATTCTAAACGTTTTTCCTGATTCATATGATTAGTTATATGATTATAAGACTTATTTCAAGTTCGTTATGCACGTCTATGGTTCATTTGGGTCGATATAGGTCACTTATGGTCAAAAATGGCATTTTCGATCCCAATTACCAACAAACAAACCTATATCCATATTCTAAATGTTTTTCATGATTCTTATGATTAATTATATTATTATAAGACTTATTTCAACTTCGTTATGCACGCCTAAGGGTCATTTGGGTCGATATAGGTAATTTTTGGCCAAAAATGGCATTTTCGATCACAACTACCAACAAACGAACCTATTTCATATTCTAAACGTTTTTCATTATTCATATGATTAGTTATATGATTATAAGACTCATTTCATGATATTTATGAGCGTGTATGGGTCATTTGGGTCGATATAGGTCATTTTTGGCTAAAAATGGCATTTTCGATCCCAACAACTAACAAATGAACCTAAGGACACTTTCTAAATCTTTTTCATGATTCATATGATTAGTTATATGTTTATAAGACTCATTTCAAGTTCTTTATGCACACATAAGGCTCATTTGGGACGATATAGGTCATTTATGGCCGAAAATGGCATTTTCGTTCCCAACTACCAACAAATGAACCTATTTCCATATTCTAAACGTTTTTCATGATTCATATGATTAGTTATATGATTATAAGACTCATTTCAAGTTCGTTATGCACGTCTATGGTTCATTTGGGTCGATATAGGTCATTTATGGTCAAAAATGGCATTTTCGATCCCAATTACCAACAAACAAACCTATATCCATATTCTAAATGTTTTTCATGATTCTTATGATTAATTATATTATTATAAGACTCATTTCAACTTCGCTATGCACGCCTAAGGGTCATTTGGGTCGATATAGGTAATTTTTGGCCAAAAATGGCATTTTCGATCACAACTACCAACAAACGAACCTATTTCATATTCTAAACGTTTTTCATTATTCATATGATTAGTTATATGATTATAAGACTCATTTCATGATATTTATGAACGTGTATGGGTCATTTGGGTCGATAAAGGTCATTTTTGGATAAAAATGGCATTTTTGATCCCAACAACTAACAAATGAATCTAAGGACACTTTCTAAATCTTTTTCATGATTCATATGATTAGTTATATGTTTATAAGACTCATTTCAAGTTCTTTATGCACACATAAGGCTCATTTAGGACGATATAGGTCATTTATGGCTAAAAATGCTTTTTCGATCCCAACTACCAACAAACGAACCTATTTCCATATTCTAAACGTTTTTCATGATTCATATGATTAGTTATATGTTTATAAGACTCATTTCAAGTTCTTTATGCACACATAAGGCTCATTTGGGACGATATAGTTCATTTATGGCCGAAAATGGCATTTTCGATCCCAACTACCAACAAATGAACCTATTTCCATATTCTAAACGTTTTTCATGATTCATATGATTAGTTATATGATTATAAGACTCATTTCAAGTTCGTTATGCACGTCTATGGTTCATTTGGGTCGATATAGGTCATTTATGGTCAAAAATGGCATTTTCGATCCCAATTACCAACAAACAAACCTATATCCATATTCTAAATGTTTTTCATGATTCTTATGATTAATTATATTATTATAAACTCATTTCAACTTCGCTATGCACGCCTAAGGGTCATTTGGGTCGATATAGGTAATTTTTGGCCAAAAATGGCATTTTCGATCACAACTACCAACAAACGAACCTATTTCATATTCTAAACGTTTTTCATTATTCATATGATTAGTTATATGATTATAAGACTCATTTCATGATATTTATGAACGTGTATGGGTCATTTGGGTCGATATAGGTCTTTTTTGGCTAAAAATGGCATTTTCGATCCCAACAACTAACAAATGAACCTAAGGACACTTTCTAAATCTTTTTCATGATTCATATGATTAGTTATATGTTTATAAGACTCATTTCAAGTTCTTTATGCACACATAAGGCTCATTTAGGACGATATAGGTCATTTATGGCCAAAAATGCTTTTTCGATCCCAACTACCAACAAACGAACCTATTTCCATATTCTAAACGTTTTTCATGATTCATATGATTAGTTATATGTTTATAAGACTCATTTCAAGTTCTTTATGCACACATAAGGCTCATTTGGGACGATATAGTTCATTTATGGCCGAAAATGGCATTTTCGATCCCAACTACCAACAAATGAACCTATTTCCATATTCTAAACGTTTTTCATGATTCATATGATTAGTTATATGATTATAAGACTCATTTCAAGTTCGTTATGCACGTCTATGGTTCATTTGGGTCGATATAGGTCATTTATGGTCAAAAATGGCATTTTCGATCCCAATTACCAACAAACAAACCTATATCCATATTCTAAATGTTTTTCATGATTCTTATGATTAATTATATTATTATAAACTCATTTCAACTTCGCTATGCACGCCTAAGGGTCATTTGGGTCGATATAGGTAATTTTTGGCCAAAAATGGCATTTTCGATCACAACTACCAACAAACGAACCTATTTCATATTCTAAACGTTTTTCATTATTCATATGATTAGTTATATGATTATAAGACTCATTTCATGATATTTATGAACGTGTATGGGTCATTTGGGTCGATATAGGTCTTTTTTGGCTAAAAATGGCATTTTCGATCCCAACAACTAACAAATGAACCTAAGGACACTTTCTAAATCTTTTTCATGATTCATATGATTAGTTATATGTTTATAAGACTCATTTCAAGTTCTTTATGCACACATAAGGCTCATTTAGGACGATATAGGTCATTTATGGCCAAAAATGCATTTTCGATCCCAACTACCAGCAAACGAACCTATTTCCATATTCTAAACGTTTTTCATGATTCATATGATTAGTTATATGTTTATAAGACTCATTTCAAGTTCTTTATGCACACATAAGGCTCATTTGGGACAATATAGGTCATTTATGGCCAAAAATGGCATTTTCGATCCCAACTACCAACAAATGAACCTATTTCAATATTCTAAACGTTTTTCCTGATTCATATGATTAGTTATATGATTATAAGACTCATTTGAAGTTCGTTATGCACGTCTATGGTTCGTTTGGGTCGATATAGGTCACTTATGGTCAAAAATGGCATTTTCGATCCCAATTACCAACAAACAAACCTATATCCATATTCTAAATGTTTTTCATGATTCTTATGATTAATTATATTATTATAAGACTCATTTCAACTTCGCTATGCACGCCTAAGGGTCATTTGGGTCGATATAGGTAATTTTTGGCCAAAAATGGCATTTTCGATCACAACTACCAACAAACGAACCTATTTCATATTCTAAACGTTTTTCATTATTCATATGATTAGTTATATGATTACAAGACTCATTTCATGATATTTATGAACGTGTATGGGTCATTTGGGTCCATATAGGTCATTTTTGGCTAAAAATGGCATTTTCGATCCCAACAACTAACAAATGAATCTAAGGACACTTTCTAAATCTTTTTCATGATTCATATGATTAGTTATATGTTTATAAGACTCATTTCAAGTTCTTTATGAACACATAAGGCTCATTTAGGACGATATAGGTCATTTATGGCCAAAAATGCATTTTCGATCCCAACTACCAACAAACGAACCTATTTCCATATTCTAAACGTTTTTCATGATTCATATGAATAGATATATGTTTATAAGACTCATTTCAAGTTCTTTATGCACACATAAGGCTCATTTGGGACGATATAGGTCATTTATGGCCAAAAATGGCATTTTCGATCCCAACTACCAACAAATGAACCTATTTCAATATTCTAAACGTTTTTCCTGATTCATATGATTAGTTATATGATTATAAGACTTATTTCAAGTTCGTTATGCACGTCTATGGTTCATTTGGGTCGATATAGGTCATTTATGGTCAAAAATGGCATTTTCGATCCCAATTACCAACAAACAAACCTATATCCATATTCTAAATGTTTTTCATGATTCTTATGATTAATTATATTATTATAAGACTTATTTCAACTTCGTTATGCACGCCTAAGGGTCATTTGGGTCGATATAGGTAATTTTTGGCCAAAAATGGCATTTTCGATCACAACTACCAACAAACGAACCTATTTCATATTCTAAACGTTTTTCATTATTCATATGATTAGTTATATGATTATAAGACTCATTTCATGATATTTATGAGCGTGTATGGGTCATTTGGGTCGATATAGGTCATTTTTGGCTAAAAATGGCATTTTCGATCCCAACAACTAACAAATGAACCTAAGGACACTTTCTAAATCTTTTTCATGATTCATATGATTAGTTATATGTTTATAAGACTCATTTCAAGTTCTTTATGCACACATAAGGCTCATTTGGGACGATATAGGTCATTTATGGCCGAAAATGGCATTTTCGTTCCCAACTACCAACAAATGAACCTATTTCCATATTCTAAACGTTTTTCATGATTCATATGATTAGTTATATGATTATAAGACTCATTTCAAGTTCGTTATGCACGTCTATGGTTCATTTGGGTCGATATAGGTCATTTATGGTCAAAAATGGCATTTTCGATCCCAATTACCAACAAACAAACCTATATCCATATTCTAAATGTTTTTCATGATTCTTATGATTAATTATATTATTATAAGACTCATTTCAACTTCGCTATGCACGCCTAAGGGTCATTTGGGTCGATATAGGTAATTTTTGGCCAAAAATGGCATTTTCGATCACAACTACCAACAAACGAACCTATTTCATATTCTAAACGTTTTTCATTATTCATATGATTAGTTATATGATTATAAGACTCATTTCATGATATTTATGAACGTGTATGGGTCATTTGGGTCGATAAAGGTCATTTTTGGATAAAAATGGCATTTTTGATCCCAACAACTAACAAATGAATCTAAGGACACTTTCTAAATCTTTTTCATGATTCATATGATTAGTTATATGTTTATAAGACTCATTTCAAGTTCTTTATGCACACATAAGGCTCATTTAGGACGATATAGGTCATTTATGGCTAAAAATGCTTTTTCGATCCCAACTACCAACAAACGAACCTATTTCCATATTCTAAACGTTTTTCATGATTCATATGATTAGTTATATGTTTATAAGACTCATTTCAAGTTCTTTATGCACACATAAGGCTCATTTGGGACGATATAGTTCATTTATGGCCGAAAATGGCATTTTCGATCCCAACTACCAACAAATGAACCTATTTCCATATTCTAAACGTTTTTCATGATTCATATGATTAGTTATATAATTATAAGACTCATTTCAAGTTCGTTATGCACGTCTATGGTTCATTTGGGTCGATATAGGTCATTTATGGTCAAAAATGGCATTTTCGATCCCAATTACCAACAAACAAACCTATATCCATATTCTAAATGTTTTTCATGATTCTTATGATTAATTATATTATTATAAACTCATTTCAACTTCGCTATGCACGCCTAAGGGTCATTTGGGTCGATATAGGTAATTTTTGGCCAAAAATGGCATTTTCGATCACAACTACCAACAAACGAACCTATTTCATATTCTAAACGTTTTTCATTATTCATATGATTAGTTATATGATTATAAGACTCATTTCATGATATTTATGAACGTGTATGGGTCATTTGGGTCGATATAGGTCTTTTTTGGATAAAAATGGCATTTTCGATCCCAACAACTAACAAATGAACCTAAGGACACTTTCTAAATCTTTTTCATGATTCATATGATTAGTTATATGTTTATAAGACTCATTTCAAGTTCTTTATGCACACATAAGGCTCATTTAGGACGATATAGGTCATTTATGGCCAAAAATGCTTTTTCGATCCCAACTACCAACAAACGAACCTATTTCCATATTCTAAACGTTTTTCATGATTCATATGATTAGTTATATGTTTATAAGACTCATTTCAAGTTCTTTATGCACACATAAGGCTCATTTGGGACGATATAGTTCATTTATGGCCGAAAATGGCATTTTCGATCCCAACTACCAACAAATGAACCTATTTCCATATTCTAAACGTTTTTCATGATTCATATGATTAGTTATATGATTATAAGACTCATTTCAAGTTCGTTATGCACGTCTATGGTTCATTTGGGTCGATATAGGTCATTTATGGTCAAAAATGGCATTTTCGATCCCAATTACCAACAAACAAACCTATATCCATATTCTAAATGTTTTTCATGATTCTTATGATTAATTATATTATTATAAACTCATTTCAACTTCGCTATGCACGCCTAAGGGTCATTTGGGTCGATATAGGTAATTTTTGGCCAAAAATGGCATTTTCGATCACAACTACCAACAAACGAACCTATTTCATATTCTAAACGTTTTTCATTATTCATATGATTAGTTATATGATTATAAGACTCATTTCATGATATTTATGAACGTGTATGGGTCATTTGGGTCGATATAGGTCTTTTTTGGCTAAAAATGGCATTTTCGATCCCAACAACTAACAAATGAACCTAAGGACACTTTCTAAATCTTTTTCATGATTCATATGATTAGTTATATGTTTATAAGACTCATTTCAAGTTCTTTATGCACACATAAGGCTCATTTAGGACGATATAGGTCATTTATGGCCAAAAATGCATTTTCGATCCCAACTACCAGCAAACGAACCTATTTCCATATTCTAAACGTTTTTCATGATTCATATGATTAGTTATATGTTTATAAGACTCATTTCAAGTTCTTTATGCACACATAAGGCTCATTTGGGACAATATAGGTCATTTATGGCCAAAAATGGCATTTTCGATCCCAACTACCAACAAATGAACCTATTTCCATATTCTAAACGTTTTTCCTGATTCATATGATTAGTTATATGATTATAAGACTCATTTCAAGTTCGTTATGCACGTCTATGGTTCATTTGGGTCGATATAGGTCATTTATGGTAAAAAATGGCATTTTTGATCCCAATTACCAACAAACAAACCTATATCCATATTCTAAATGTTTTTCATGATTCTTATGATTAATTATATTATTATAAGACTCATTTCAACTTCGTTATGCACGCCTAAGGGTCATTTGGGTCGATATAGGTAATTTTTGGCCAAAAATGGCATTTTCGATCACAACTACCAACAAACGAACCTATTTCATATTCTAAACGTTTTTCATTATTCATATGATTAGTTATATGATTACAAGACTCATTTCATGATATTTATGAACGTGTATGGGTCATTTGGGTCCATATAGGTCATTTTTGGCTAAAAATGGCATTTTCGATCCCAACAACTAACAAATGAATCTAAGGACACTTTCTAAATCTTTTTCATGATTCATATGATTAGTTATATGTTTATAAGACTCATTTCAAGTTCTTTATGCACACATAAGACTCATTTAGGACGATATAGGTCATTTATTGCCAAAAATGCATTTTCGATCCCAACTACCAGCAAACGAACCTATTTCCATATTCTAAACGTTTTTCATGATTCATATGATTAGTTATATGTTTATAAGACTCATTTCAAGTTCTTTATGCACACATAAGGCTCATTTGGGACGATATAGGTCATTTATGGCCAAAAATGGCATTTTCGATCCCAACTACCAACAAATGAACCTATTTCAATATTCTAAACGTTTTTCCTGATTCATATGATTAGTTATATGATTATAAGACTCATTTCAAGTTCGTTATGCACGGCTATGGTTCATTTGGGTCGATATAGGTCATTTATGGTTAAAAATGGCATTTTCGATCCCAATAACCAACAAACAAACCTATATCCATATTCTAAATGTTTTTCATGATTCTTATGATTAATTATATTATTATAAGACTCATTTCAACTTCGCTATGCACGCCTAAGGGTCATTTGGGTCGATATAGGTAATTTTTGGCCAAAAATGGCATTTTCGATCACAACTACCAACAAACGAACCTATTTCATATTCTAAACGTTTTTCATTATTCATATGATTAGTTATATGATTATAAGACTCATTTCATGATATTTATGAACGTGTATGGGTCATTTGGGTCGATATAGGTCATTTTTGGCTAAAAATGGCATTTTCGATCCCAACAACTAACAAATGAATCTAAGGACACTTTCTAAATCTTTTTCATGATTCATATGATTAGTTATATGTTTATAAGACTCATTTCAAGTTCTTTATGCACACATAAGGCTCATTTAGGACGATATAGGTCATTTATGGCCAAAAATGCATTTTCGATCCCAACTACCAACAAACGAACCTATTTCCATATTCTAAACGTTTTTCATGATTCATATGATTAGATATATGTTTATAAGACTCATTTCAAGTTCTTTATGCACACATAAGGCTCATTTGGGACGATATAGGTCATTTATGGCCAAAAATGGCATTTTCGTTCCCAACTACCAACAAATGAACCTATTTCAATATTCTAAACGTTTTTCCTGATTCATATGATTAGTTATATGATTATAAGACTCATTTCAAGTTCGTTATGCACGTCTATGGTTCGTTTGGGTCGATATAGGTCACTTATGGTCAAAAATGGCATTTTCGATCCCAATTACCAACAAACAAACCTATATCCATATTCTAAATGTTTTTCATGATTCTTATGATTAATTATATTATTATAAGACTCATTTCAACTTCGTTATGCACGCCTAAGGGTCATTTGGGTCGATATAGGTAATTTTTGGCCAAAAATGGCATTTTCGATCACAACTACCAACAAACGAACCTATTTCATATTCTAAACGTTTTTCATTATTCATATGATTAGTTATATGATTACAAGACTCATTTCATGATATTTATGAACGTGTATGGGTCATTTGGGTCCATATAGGTCATTTTTGGCTAAAAATGGCATTTTCGATCCCAACAACTAACAAATGAATCTAAGGACACTTTCTAAATCTTTTTCATGATTCATATGATTAGTTATATGTTTATAAGACTCATTTCAAGTTCTTTATGCACACATAAGACTCATTTAGGACGATATAGGTCATTTATTGCCAAAAATGCATTTTCGATCCCAACTACCAGCAAACGAACCTATTTCCATATTCTAAACGTTTTTCATGATTCATATGATTAGTTATATGTTTATAAGACTCATTTCAAGTTCTTTATGCACACATAAGGCTCATTTGGGACGATATAGGTCATTTATGGCCAAAAATGGCATTTTCGATCCCAACTACCAACAAATGAACCTATTTCAATATTCTAAACGTTTTTCCTGATTCATATGATTAGTTATATGATTATAAGACTCATTTCAAGTTCGTTATGCACGGCTATGGTTCATTTGGGTCGATATAGGTCATTTATGGTTAAAAATGGCATTTTCGATCCCAATTAGCAACAAACAAACCTATATCCATATTCTAAATGTTTTTCATGATTCTTATGATTAATTATATTATTATAAGACTCATTTCAACTTCGCTATGCACGCCTAAGGGTCATTTGGGTCGATATAGGTAATTTTTGGCCAAAAATGGCATTTTCGATCACAACTACCAACAAACGAACCTATTTCATATTCTAAACGTTTTTCATTATTCATATGATTAGTTATATGATTATAAGACTCATTTCATGATATTTATGAACGTGTATGGGTCATTTGGGTCGATATAGGTCATTTTTGGCTAAAAATGGCATTTTCGATCCCAACAACTAACAAATGAATCTAAGGACACTTTCTAAATCTTTTTCATGATTCATATGATTAGTTATATGTTTATAAGACTCATTTCAAGTTCTTTATGCACACATAAGGCTCATTTAGGACGATATAGGTCATTTATGGCCAAAAATGCATTTTCGATCCCAACTACCAACAAACGAACCTATTTCCATATTCTAAACGTTTTTCATGATTCATATGATTAGATATATGTTTATAAGACTCATTTCAAGTTCTTTATGCACACATAAGGCTCATTTGGGACGATATAGGTCATTTATGGCCAAAAATGGCATTTTCGTTCCCAACTACCAACAAATGAACATATTTCAATATTCTAAACGTTTTTCCTGATTCATATGATTAGTTATATGATTATAAGACTCATTTCAAGTTCGTTATGCACGTCTATGGTTCGTTTGGGTCGATATAGGTCACTTATGGTCAAAAATGGCATTTTCGATCCCAATTACCAACAAACAAACCTATATCCATATTCTAAATGTTTTTCATGATTCTTATGATTAATTATATTATTATAAGACTCATTTCAACTTCGTTATGCACGCCTAAGGGTCATTTGGGTCGATATAGGTAATTTTTGGCCAAAAATGGCATTTTCGATCACAACTACCAACAAACGAACCTATTTCATATTCTAAACGTTTTTCATTATTCATATGATTAGTTATATGATTATAAGACTCATTTCATGATATTTATGAACGTGTATGGGTCATTTGGGTCGATATAGGTCATTTTTGGCTAAAAATGGCATTTTCGATCCCAATAACTAACAAATGAATCTAAGGACACTTTCTAAATCTTTTTCATGATTCATATGATTAGTTATATGTTTATAAGACTCATTTCAAGTTCTTTATGCACACATAAGGCTCATTTAGGACGATATAGGTCATTTATGGCCAAAAATGCATTTTCGATCCCAACTACCAACAAACGAACCTATTTCCATATTCTAAACGTTTTTCATGATTCATATGATTAGTTATATGTTTATAAGACTCATTTCAAGTTCTTTATGCACACATAAGGCTCATTTGGGACGATATAGGTCATTTATGGTGAAAAATGGCATTTTCGATCCCAACTACCAACAAATGAACCTATTTCAATATTCTAAACGTTTTTCCTGATTCATATGATTAGTTATATGATTATAAGACTCATTTCAAGTTCGTTATGCACGGCTATGGTTCATTTGGGTCGATATAGGTCATTTATGGTTAAAAATGGCATTTTCGATCCCAATAACCAACAAACAAACCTATATCCATATTCTAAATGTTTTTCATGATTCTTATGATTAATTATATTATTATAAGACTCATTTCAACTTCGCTATGCACGCCTAAGGGTCATTTGGGTCAATATAGGTAATTTTTGGCCAAAAATGGCATTTTCGATCACAACTACCAACAAACGAACCTATTTCATATTCTAAACGTTTTTCATTATTCATATGATTAGTTATATGATTATAAGACTCATTTCATGATATTTATGAACGTGTATGGGTCATTTGGGTCGATATAGGTCATTTTTGGCTAAAAATGGCATTTTCGATCCCAACAACTAACAAATGAATCTAAGGACACTTTCTAAATCTTTTTCATGATTCATATGATTAGTTATATGTTTATAAGACTCATTTCAAGTTCTTTATGCACACATAAGGCTCATTTAGGACGATATAGGTCATTTATGGCCAAAAATGCATTTTCGATCCCAACTACCAACAAACGAACCTATTTCCATATTCTAAACGTTTTTCATGATTCATATGATTAGATATATGTTTATAAGACTCATTTCAAGTTCTTTATGCACACATAAGGCTCATTTGGGACGATATAGGTCATTTATGGCCAAAAATGGCATTTTCGTTCCCAACTACCAACAAATGAACCTATTTCAATATTCTAAACGTTTTTCCTGATTCATATGATTAGTTATATGATTATAAGACTCATTTCAAGTTCGTTATGCACGTCTATGGTTCGTTTGGGTCGATATAGGTCACTTATGGTCAAAAATGGCATTTTCGATCCCAATTACCAACAAACAAACCTATATCCATATTCTAAATGTTTTTCATGATTCTTATGATTAATTATATTATTATAAGACTCATTTCAACTTCGTTATGCACGCCTAAGGGTCATTTGGGTCGATATAGGTAATTTTTGGCCAAAAATGGCATTTTCGATCACAACTACCAACAAACGAACCTATTTCATATTCTAAACGTTTTTCATTATTCATATGATTAGTTATATGATTATAAGACTCATTTCATGATATTTATGAACGTGTATGGGTCATTTGGGTCGATATAGGTCATTTTTGGCTAAAAATGGCATTTTCGATCCCAATAACTAACAAATGAATCTAAGGACACTTTCTAAATCTTTTTCATGATTCATATGATTAGTTATATGTTTATAAGACTCATTTCAAGTTCTTTATGCACACATAAGGCTCATTTAGGACGATATAGGTCATTTATGGCCAAAAATGCATTTTCGATCCCAACGACCAACAAACGAACCTATTTCCATATTCTAAACGTTTTTCATGATTCATATGATTAGTTATATGTTTATAAGACTCATTTCAAGTTCTTTATGCACACATAAGGCTCATTTGGGACGATATAGGTCATTTATGGCCAAAAATGGCATTTTCGATCCCAACTACCAACAAATGAACCTATTTCAATATTCTAAACGTTTTTCCTGATTCATATGATTAGTTATATGATTATAAGACTCATTTCAAGTTCGTTATGCACGGCTATGGTTCATTTGGGTCGATATAGGTCATTTATGGTTAAAAATGGCATTTTCGATCCCAATAACCAACAAACAAACCTATATCCATATTCTAAATGTTTTTCATGATTCTTATGATTAATTATATTATTATAAGACTCATTTCAACTTCGCTATGCACGCCTAAGGGTCATTTGGGTCAATATAGGTAATTTTTTGCCAAAAATGGCATTTTCGATCACAACTACCAACAAACGAACCTATTTCATATTCTAAACGTTTTTCATTATTCATATGATTAGTTATATGATTATAAGACTCATTTCATGATATTTATGAACGTGTATGGGTCATTTGGGTCGATATAGGTCATTTTTGGCTAAAAATGGCATTTTCGATCCCAACAACTAACAAATGAATCTAAGGACACTTTCTAAATCTTTTTCATGATTCATATGATTAGTTATATGTTTATAAGACTCATTTCAAGTTCTTTATGCACACATAAGGCTCATTTAGGACGATATAGGTCATTTATGGCCAAAAATGCATTTTCGATCCCAACTACCAACAAACGAACCTATTTCCATATTCTAAACGTTTTTCATGATTCATATGATTAGATATATGTTTATAAGACTCATTTCAAGTTCTTTATGCACACATAAGGCTCATTTGGGACGATATAGGTCATTTATGGCCAAAAATGGCATTTTCGATCCCAACTACCAACAAATGAACCTATTTCAATATTCTAAACGTTTTTCCTGATTCATATGATTAGTTATATGATTATAAGACTCATTTCAAGTTCGTTATGC
The DNA here is from genome assembly GCF_020520425.1 of Spinacia oleracea. Taxonomy (NCBI): domain Eukaryota; kingdom Viridiplantae; phylum Streptophyta; class Magnoliopsida; order Caryophyllales; family Amaranthaceae; genus Spinacia; species Spinacia oleracea. The sequence goes on along the minus strand of NC_079491.1, from coordinate 107,211,758 downwards.
ACGTCTATGGTTCATTTGGGTCGATATAGGTCACTTATGGTCAAAAATGGCATTTTCGATCCCAATTACCAACAAACAAACCTATATCCATATTCTAAATGTTTTTCATGATTCTTATGATTAATTATATTATTATAAGACTCATTTCAACTTCGTTATGCACGCCTAAGGGTCATTTGGGTCGATATAGGTAATTTTTGGCCAAAAATGGCATTTTCGATCACAACTACCAACAAACGAACCTATTTCATATTCTAAACGTTTTTCATTATTCATATGATTAGTTATATGATTATAAGACTCATTTCATGATATTTATGAACGTGTATGGGTCATTTGGGTCGATATAGGTCATTTTTGGCTAAAAATGGCATTTTCGATCCCAATAACTAACAAATGAATCTAAGGACACTTTCTAAATCTTTTTCATGATTCATATGATTAGTTATATGTTTATAAGACTCATTTCAAGTTCTTTATGCACACATAAGGCTCATTTAGGACGATATAGGTCATTTATGGCCAAAAATGCATTTTCGATCCCAACTACCAACAAACGAACCTATTTCCATATTCTAAACGTTTTTCATGATTCATATGATTAGTTATATGTTTATAAGACTCATTTTAAGTTCTTTATGCACACATAAGGCTCATTTGGGACGATATAGGTCATTTATGGCGAAAAATGGCATTTTCGATCCCAACTATCAACAAATGAACCTATTTCAATATTCTAAACGTTTTTCCTGATTCATATGATTAGTTATATGATTATAAGACTCATTTCAAGTTCGTTATGCACGTCTATGGTTCATTTGGGTCGATATAGGTCATTTATGGTCAAAAATGGCATTTTCGATCCCAATTACCAACAAACAAACCTATATCCATATTCTAAATGTTTTTCATGATTCTTATGATTAATTATATTATTATAAGACTCATTTCAACTTCGTTATGCACGCCTAAGGGTCATTTGGGTCGATATAGGTAATTTTTGGCCAAAAATGGCATTTTCGATCACAACTACCAACAAACGAACCTGTTTCATATTCTAAACGTTTTTCATTATTCATATGATTAGTTATAGGATTATAAGACTCATTTCATGATATTTATGAACGTGTATGGGTCATTTGGGTCGATATAGGTCATTTTTGGCTAAAAATGGCATTTTCGATCCCAACAACTAACAAATGAATCTAAGGACACTTTCTAAATCCTTTTCATGATTCATATGATTAGTTATATGTTTATAAGACTCATTTCAAGTTCTTTATGCACACATAAGGCTCATTTAGGACGATATAGGTCATTTATGGCCAAAAATGCTTTTTCGATCCCAACTACCAACAAAAGAACCTATTTCCATATTCTAAACGTTTTTCATGATTCATATGATTAGTTATATGTTTATAAGACTCATTTCAAGTTCTTTATGCACACATAAGGCTCATTTGGGACGATATAGGTCATTTATGGCCAAAAATGGCATTTTCGATCCCAACTACCAACAAATGAACCTATTTTAATATTCTAAACGTTTTTCTTGATTCATATGATTAGTTATATGATTATAAGACTCATTTCAAGTTCGTTATGCACGTCTATGGTTCATTTGGGTCGATATAGGTCATTTATGGTCAAAAATGGCATTTTCGATCCCAATTACCAACAAACAAACCTATATCCATATTCTAAATGTTTTTCATGATTCTTATGATTAATTATATTATTATAAGACTCATTTCAACTTCGTTATGCACGCCTAAGGGTCATTTGGGTCGATATAGGTAATTTTTGGCCAAAAATGGCATTTTCGATCACAACTACCAACAAACGAACCTATTTCATATTCTAAACGTTTTTCATTATTCATATGATTAGTTATATGATTATAAGACTCATTTCATGATATTTATGAACGTGTATGGGTCATTTGGGTCGATATAGGTCATTTTTGGCTAAAAATGGCATTTTCGATCCCAACAACTAACAAATGAATCTAAGGACACTTTCTAAATCTTTTTCATGATTCATATGATTAGTTATATGTTTATAAGACTCATTTCAAGTTCTTTATGCACACATAAGGCTCATTTAGGACGATATAGGTCATTTATGGCCAAAAATGGCATTTTCGTTCCCAACTACCAACAAACGAACCTATTTCAATATTCTAAACATTTTTCATGATTCATATGATTAGTTATATGTTTATAAGACTCATTTCAAGTTCTTTATGCACACATAAGGCTCATTTGGGACGATATAGGTCATTTATGGCCAAAAATGGCATTTTCGATCCCAACTACCAACAAATGAACCTATTTCAATATTCTAAACGTTTTTCCTGATTCATATGATTAGTTATATAATTATAAGACTCATTTCAAGTTCGTTATGCACGCCTATGGTTCATTTGGGTCGATATAGGTAATTTTTGGTCAAAAATGGCATTTTCGATCCCAACTACCAACAAACGAACCTATTTCATATTCTAAATGTTTTTCATGATTCTTATGATTAATTATATTATTATAAGACTCATTTCAACTTCGCTATGCACGCCTAAGGGTCATTTGGGTCGATATAGGTAATTTTTGGCCAAAAATGGCATTTTCGATCACAACTACCAACAAACGAACCTATTTCATATTCTAAACGTTTTTCATTATTCATATGATTAGTTATATGATTATAAGACTCATTTCATGATATTTATGAACGTGTATGGGTCATTTGGGTCGATATAGGTCATTTTTGGCTAAAAATGGCATTTTCGATCCCAACAACTAACAAATGAATCTAAGGACACTTTCTAAATCTTTTTCATGATTCATATGATTAGTTATATGTTTATAAGACTCATTTCAAGTTCTTTATGCACACATAAGGCTCATTTAGGACGATATAGGTCATTTATGGCCAAAAATGCTTTTTCGATCCCAACTACCAACAAAAGAACCTATTTCCATATTCTAAACGTTTTTCATGATTCATATGATTAGTTATATGTTTATAAGACTCATTTCAAGTTCTTTATGCACACATAAGGCTCATTTGGGACGATATAGGTCATTTATGGCCAAAAATGGCATTTTCGATCCCAACTACCAACAAATGAACCTATTTTAATATTCTAAACGTTTTTCTTGATTCATATGATTAGTTATATGATTATAAGACTCATTTCAAGTTCGTTATGCACGTCAATGGTTCATTTGGGTCGATATAGGTCATTTATGGTCAAAAATGGCATTTTCGATCCCAATTACCAACAAACAAACCTATATCCATATTCTAAATGTTTTTCATGATTCTTATGATTAATTATATTATTATAAGACTCATTTCAACTTCGTTATGCACGCCTAAGGGTCATTTGGGTCGATATAGGTAATTTTTGGCCAAAAATGGCATTTTCGATCACAACTACCAACAAACGAACCTATTTCATATTCTAAACGTTTTTCATTATTCATATGATTAGTTATATGATTATAAGACTCATTTCATGATATTTATGAACGTTTATGGGTCATTTGGGTCGATATAGGTCATTTTTGGCTAAAAATGGCATTTTCGATCCCAACAACTAACAAATGAACCTAAGGACACTTTCTAAATCCTTTTCATGATTCATATGATTAGTTATATGTTTATAAGACTCATTTCAAGTTCTTTATGCACACATAAGGCTCATTTGGGACGATATAGGTCATTTATGGCCAAAAATGGCATTTTCGTTCCCAACTACCAACAAATGAACCTATTTCAATATTCTAAACGTTTTTCCTGATTCATATGATTAGTTATATGATTATAAGACTCATTTCAAGTTCGTTATGCACGTCTATGGTTCGTTTGGGTCGATATAGGTCACCTATGGTCAAAAATGGCATTTTCGATCCCAATTACCAACAAACAAACCTATATCCATATTCTAAATGTTTTTCATGATTCTTATGATTAATTATATTATTATAAGACTCATTTCAACTTCGTTATGCACGCCTAAGGGTCATTTGGGTCGATATAGGTAATTTTTGGCCAAAAATGGCATTTTCGATCACAACTACCAACAAACGAACCTATTTCATATTCTAAACGTTTTTCATTATTCATATGATTAGTTATATGATTATAAGACTCATTTCATGATATTTATGAACGTGTATGGGTCATTTGGGTCGATATAGGTCATTTTTGGCTAAAAATGGCATTTTCGATCCCAATAACTAACAAATGAATCTAAGGACACTTTCTAAATCTTTTTCATGATTCATATGATTAGTTATATGTTTATAAGACTCATTTCAAGTTCTTTATGCACACATAAGGCTCATTTAGGACGATATAGGTCATTTATGGCCAAAAATGCATTTTCGATCCCAACTACCAACAAACGAACCTATTTCCATATTCTAAACGTTTTTCATGATTCATATGATTAGTTATATGTTTATAAGACTCATTTCAAGTTCGTTATGCACGTCTATGGTTCATTTGGGTCGATATAGGTCATTTATGGTCAAAAATGGCATTTTCGATCCCAATTAGCAACAAACAAACCTATATCCATATTCTAAATGTTTTTCATGATTCTTATGATTAATTATATTATTATAAGACTCATTTCAACTTCGTTATGCACGCCTAAGGGTCATTTGGGTCGATATAGGTAATTTTTTGCCAAAAATGGCATTTTCGATCACAACTACCAACAAACGAACCTATTTCATATTCTAAGCGTTTTTCATTATTCATATGATTAGTTATATGATTATAAGACTCATTTCATGATATTTATGAACGTGTATGGGTCATTTGGGTCGATATAGGTCATTTTTGGCTAAAAATGGCATTTTCGATCCCAACAACTAACAAATGAATCTAAGGACACTTTCTAAATCTTTTTCATGATTCATATGATTAGTTATATGTTTATAAGACTCATTTCAAGTTCTTTATGCACACATAAGGCTCATTTAGGGCGATATAGGTCATTTATGGCCAAAAATGCATTTTCGATCCCAACTACCAATAAACGAACCTATTTCCATATTCTAAACGTTTTTCATGATTCATATGATTAGTTATATGTTTATAAGACTCATTTCAAGTTCTTTATGCACACATAAGGCTCATTTGGGACGATATAGGTCATTTATGGCCAAAAATGGCATTTTCGATCCCAACTACCAACAAATGAACCTATTTCAATATTCTAAACGTTTTTCCTGATTCATATGATTAGTTATATGATTATAAGACTCATTTCAAGTTCGTTATGCACGTCTATGGTTCATTTGGGTCGATATAGGTCATTTATGGTCAAAAATGGCATTTTCGATCCCAATTACCAACAAACAAACCTATATCCATATTCTAAATGTTTTTCATGATTCTTATGATTAATTATATTATTATAAGACTCATTTCAACTTCGCTATGCACGCCTAAGGGTCATTTGGGTCGATATAGGTAATTTTTGGCCAAAAATGGCATTTTCGATCACAACTACCAACAAACGAACCTATTTCATATTCTAAACGTTTTTCATTATTCATATGATTAGTTATATGATTATAAGACTCATTTCATGATATTTATGAACGTGTATGGGTCATTTGGGTCGATATAGGTCATTTTTGGCTAAAAATGGCATTTTCGATCCCAACAACTAACAAATGAATCTAAGGACACTTTCTAAATCTTTTTCATGATTCATATGATTAGTTATATGTTTATAAGACTCATTTCAAGTTGTTTATGCACACATAAGGCTCATTTAGGACGATATAGGTCATTTATGGCCAAAAATGCTTTTTCGATCCCAACTACCAACAAACGAACCTATTTCCATATTCTAAACGTTTTTCATGATTCATATGATTAGTTATATGTTTATAAGACTCATTTCAAGTTCTTTATGCACACATAAGGCTCATTTGGGACGATATAGGTCATTTATGGCCAAAAATGGCATTTTCGATCCCAACTACCAACAAATGAACCTATTTTAATATTCTAAACGTTTTTCTTGATTCATATGATTAGTTATATGATTATAAGACTCATTTCAAGTTCGTTATGCACGTCTATGGTTCATTTGGGTCGATATAGGTCATTTATGGTCAAAAATGGCATTTTCGATCCCAATTACCAACAAACAAACCTATATCCATATTCTAAATGTTTTTCATGATTTTTATGATTAATTATATTATTATAAGACTCATTTCAACTTCGTTATGCACGCCTAAGGGTCATTTGGGTCGATATAGGTAATTTTTGGCCAAAAATGGCATTTTCGATCACAACTACCAACAAACGAACCTATTTCATATTCTAAACGTTTTTCATTATTCATATGATTAGTTATATGATTATAAGACTCATTTCATGATATTTATGAACGTGTATGGGTCATTTGGGTCGATATAGGTCATTTTTGGCTAAAAATGGCATTTTCGATCCCAACAACTAACAAATGAATCTAAGGACACTTTCTAAATCTTTTTCATGATTCATATGATTAGTTATATGTTTATAAGACTCATTTCAAGTTCTTTATGCACACATAAGGCTCATTTAGGACGATATAGGTCATTTATGGCCAAAAATGCATTTTCGATCCCAACTACCAACAAACGAACCTATTTCCATATTCTAAACATTTTTCATGATTCATATGATTAGTTATATGTTTATAAGACTCATTTCAAGTTCTTTATGCACACATAAGGCTCATTTGGGACGATATAGGTCATTTATGGCCAAAAATGGCATTTTCGATCCCAACTACCAACAAATGAACCTATTTCAATATTCTAAACGTTTTTCCTGATTCATATGATTAGTTATATAATTATAAGACTCATTTCAAGTTCGTTATGCACGTCTATGGTTCATTTGGGTCGATATAGGTCATTTATGGTCAAAAATGGCATTTTCGATCCCAATTACCAACAAACAAACCTATATCCATATTCTAAATGTTTTTCATGATTCTTATGATTAATTATATTATTATAAGACTCATTTCAACTTCGCTATGCACGCCTAAGGGTCATTTGGGTCGATATAGGTAATTTTTGGCCAAAAATGGCATTTTCGATCACAACTACCAACAAACGAACCTATTTCATATTCTAAACGTTTTTCATTATTCATATGATTAGTTATATGATTATAAGACTCATTTCATGATATTTATGAACGTGTATGGGTCATTTGGGTCGATATAGGTCATTTTTGGCTAAAAATGGCATTTTCGATCCCAACAACTAACAAATGAATCTAAGGACACTTTCTAAATCTTTTTCATGATTCATATGATTAGTTATATGTTTATAAGACTCATTTCAAGTTCTTTATGCACACATAAGGCTCATTTAGGACGATATAGGTCATTTATGGCCAAAAATGCTTTTTCGATCCCAACTACCAACAAAAGAACCTATTTCCATATTCTAAACGTTTTTCATGATTCATATGATTAGTTATATGTTTATAAGACTCATTTCAAGTTCTTTATGCACACATAAGGCTCATTTGGGACGATATAGGTCATTTATGGCCAAAAATGGCATTTTCGATCCCAACTACCAACAAATGAACCTATTTTAATATTCTAAACGTTTTTCTTGATTCATATGATTAGTTATATGATTATAAGACTCATTTCAAGTTCGTTATGCACGTCTATGGTTCATTTGGGTCGATATAGGTCATTTATGGTCAAAAATGGCATTTTCGATCCCAATTACCAACAAACAAACCTATATCCATATTCTAAATGTTTTTCATGATTCTTATGATTAATTATATTATTATAAGACTCATTTCAACTTCGTTATGCACGCCTAAGGGTCATTTGGGTCGATATAGGTAATTTTTGGCCAAAAATGGCATTTTCGATCACAACTACCAACAAACGAACCTATTTCATATTCTAAACGTTTTTCATTATTCATATGATTAGTTATATGATTATAAGACTCATTTCATGATATTTATGAACGTTTATGGGTCATTTGGGTCGATATAGGTCATTTTTGGCTAAAAATGGCATTTTCGATCCCAACAACTAACAAATGAACCTAAGGACACTTTCTAAATCCTTTTCATGATTCATATGATTAGTTATATGTTTATAAGACTCATTTCAAGTTCTTTATGCACACATAAGGCTCATTTGGGACGATATAGTTCATTTATGGCCGAAAATGGCATTTTCGATCCCAACTACCAACAAATGAACCTATTTCCATATTCTAAACGTTTTTCATGATTCATATGATTAGTTATATGATTATAAGACTCATTTCAAGTTCGTTATGCACGTCTATGGTTCATTTGGGTCGATATAGGTCATTTATGGTCAAAAATGGCATTTTCGATCCCAATTACCAACAAACAAACCTATATCCATATTCTAAATGTTTTTCATGATTCTTATGATTAATTATATTATTATAAGACTCATTTCAACTTCGCTATGCACGCCTAAGGGTCATTTGGGTCGATATAGGTAATTTTTAGCCAAAAATGGCATTTTCGATCACAACTACCAACAAACGAACCTATTTCATATTCTAAACGTTTTTCATTATTCATATGATTAGTTATATGATTATAAGACTCATTTCATGATATTTATGAACGTGTATGGGTCATTTGGGTCGATATAGGTCATTTTTGGCTAAAAATGGCATTTTCGATCCCAACAACTAACAAATGAATCTAAGGACACTTTCTAAATCTTTTTAATGATTCATATGATTAGTTATATGTTTATAAGACTCATTTCAACTTCATATGATATATGTCATTTATGGCTAAAAATGGCATTTTCGATCCCAACTACCAACAAATGAACCTATTTCAATATTCTAAACGTTTTTCCTGATTCATATGATTAGTTATATGATTATAAGACTCATTTCAAGTTCGTTATGCACGTCTATGGTTCATTTGGGTCGATATAGGTCATTTATGGTAAAAAATGGCATTTTCGATCCCAATTACCAACAAACAAACCTATATCCATATTCTAAATGTTTTTCATGATTTTTATGATTAATTATATTATTATAAGACTCATTTCAACTTCGTTATGCACGCCTAAGGGTCATTTGGGTCGATATAGGTAATTTTTGGCCAAAAATGGCATTTTCGATCACAACTACCAACAAACGAACCTATTTCATATTCTAAACGTTTTTCATTATTCATATGATTAGTTATATGATTATAAGACTCATTTCATGATATTTATGAACGTGTATGGGTCATTTGGGTCGATATAGGTCATTTTTGGCTAAAAATGGCATTTTCGATCCCAACAACTAACAAATGAATCTAAGGACACTTTCTAAATCTTTTTCATGATTCATATGATTAGTTATATGTTTATAAGACTCATTTCAAGTTCTTTATGCACACATAAGGCTCATTTAGGACGATATAGGTCATTTATGGCCAAAAATGCATTTTCGATCCCAACTACCAACAAACGAACCTATTTCCATATTCTAAACATTTTTCATGATTCATATGATTAGTTATATGTTTATAAGACTCATTTTAAGTTCTTTATGCACACATAAGGCTCATTTGGGACGATATAGGTCATTTATGGCCAAAAATGGCATTTTCGATCCCAACTACCAACAAATGAACCTATTTCAATATTCTAAACGTTTTTCCTGATTCATATGATTAGTTATATAATTATAAGACTCATTTCAAGTTCGTTATGCACGTCTATGGTTCATTTGGGTCGATATAGGTCATTTATGGTCAAAAATGGCATTTTCGATCCCAATTACCAACAAACAAACCTATATCCATATTCTAAATGTTTTTCATGATTCTTATGATTAATTATATTATTATAAGACTCATTTCAACTTCGCTATGCACGCCTAAGGGTCATTTGGGTCGATATAGGTAATTTTTGGCCAAAAATGGCATTTTCGATCACAACTACCAACAAACGAACCTATTTCATATTCTAAACGTTTTTCATTATTCATATGATTAGTTATATGATTATAAGACTCATTTCATGATATTTATGAACGTGTATGGGTCATTTGGGTCGATATAGGTCATTTTTGGCTAAAAATGGCATTTTCGATCCCAACAACTAACAAATGAATCTAAGGACACTTTCTAAATCTTTTTCCTGATTCATATGATTAGTTATATGTTTATAAGACTCATTTCAAGTTCTTTATGCACACATAAGGCTCATTTAGGACGATATAGGTCATTTATGGCCAAAAATGCTTTTTCGATCCCAACTACCAACAAAAGAACCTATTTCCATATTCTAAACGTTTTTCATGATTCATATGATTAGTTATATGTTTATAAGACTCATTTCAAGTTCTTTATGCACACATAAGGCTCATTTGGGACGATATAGGTCATTTATGGCCAAAAATGGCATTTTCGATCCCAACTACCAACAAATGAACCTATTTTAATATTCTAAACGTTTTTCTTGATTCATATGATTAGTTATATGATTATAAGACTCATTTCAAGTTCGTTATGCACGTCTATGGTTCATTTGGGTCGATATAGGTCATTTATGGTCAAAAATGGCATTTTCGATCCCAATTACCAACAAACAAACCTATATCCATATTCTAAATGTTTTTCATGATTCTTATGATTAATTATATTATTATAAGACTCATTTCAACTTCGTTATGCACGCCTAAGGGTCATTTGGGTCGATATAGGTAATTTTTGGCCAAAAATGGCATTTTCGATCACAACTACCAACAAACGAACCTATTTCATATTCTAAACGTTTTTCATTATTCATATGATTAGTTATATGATTATAAGACTCATTTCATGATATTTATGAACGTTTATGGGTCATTTGGGTCGATATAGGTCATTTTTGGCTAAAAATGGCATTTTCGATCCCAACAACTAACAAATGAACCTAAGGACACTTTCTAAATCCTTTTCATGATTCATATGATTAGTTATATGTTTATAAGACTCATTTCAAGTTCTTTATGCACACATAAGGCTCATTTGGGACGATATAGGTCATTTATGGCCGAAAATGGCATTTTCGATCCCAACTACCAACAAATGAACCTATTTCCATATTCTAAACGTTTTTCATGATTCATATGATTAGTTATATGATTATAAGACTCATTTCAAGTTCGTTATGCACGTCTATGGTTCATTTGGGTCGATATAGGTCATTTATGGTCAAAAATGGCATTTTCGATCCCAATTACCAACAAACAAACCTATATCCATATTCTAAATGTTTTTCATGATTCTTATGATTAATTATATTATTATAAGACTCATTTCAACTTCGCTATGCACGCCTAAGGGTCATTTGGGTCGATATAGGTAATTTTTAGCCAAAAATGGCATTTTCGATCACAACTACCAACAAACGAACCTATTTCATATTCTAAACGTTTTTCATTATTCATATGATTAGTTATATGATTATAAGACTCATTTCATGATATTTATGAACGTGTATGGGTCATTTGGGTCGATATAGGTCATTTTTGGCTAAAAATGGCATTTTCGATCCCAACAACTAACAAATGAATCTAAGGACACTTTCTAAATCTTTTTAATGATTCATATGATTAGTTATATGTTTATAAGACTCATTTCAACTTCATATGATATATGTCATTTATGGCTAAAAATGGCATTTTCGATCCCAACTACCAACAAATGAACCTATTTCAATATTCTAAATGTTTTTCCTGATTCATATGATTAGTTATATGATTATAAGACTCATTTCAAGTTCGTTATGCACGTCTATGGTTCATTTGGGTCGATATAGGTCATTTATGGTCAAAAATGGCATTTTCGATCCCAACTACCAGCAAACGAACCTATTTCCATATTCTAAACGTTTTTCATGATTCATATGATTAGTTATATGTTTATAAGACTCATTTCAAGTTCTTTATGCACACATAAGGCTCATTTGGGACGATATAGGTCATTTATGGCCAAAAATGGCATTTTCGATCCCAACTACCAACAAATGAACCTATTTTAATATTCTAAACGTTTTTCTTGATTCATATGATTAGTTATACGATTATAAGACTCATTTCAAGTTCGTTATGCACGTCTATGGTTCATTTGGGTCGATATAGGTCATTTATGGTCAAAAATGGCATTTTCGATCCCAATTACCAACAAACAAACCTATATCCATATTCTAAATGTTTTTCATGATTCTTATGATTAATTATATTATTATAAGACTCATTTCAACTTCGTTATGCACGCCTAAGGGTCATTTGGGTCGATATAGGTAATTTTTGGCCAAAAATGGCATTTTCGATCACAACTACCAACAAACGAACCTATTTCATATTCTAAACGTTTTTCATTATTCATATGATTAGTTATATGATTATAAGACTCATTTCATGATATTTATGAACGTGTATGGGTCATTTGGGTCGATATAGGTCATTTTTGGCTAAAAATGGCATTTTCGATCCCAACAACTAACAAATGAACCTAAGGACACTTTCTAAATCTTTTTCATGATTCATATGATTAGTTATATGTTTATAAGACTCATTTCAAGTTCTTTATGCACACATAAGGCTCATTTAGGACGATATAGGTCATTTATGGCCAAAAATGCATTTTCGATCCCAACTACCAGCAAACGAACCTATTTCCATATTCTAAACGTTTTTCATGATTCATATGATTAGTTATATGTTTATAAGACTCATTTCAAGTTCTTTATGCACACATAAGGCTCATTTGGGACGATATAGGTCATTTATGGCCAAAAATGGCATTTTCGATCCCAACTACCAACAAATGAACCTATTTCAATATTCTAAACGTTTTTCCTGATTCATATGATTATTTATATGATTATAAGACTCATTTCAAGTTCGTTACGCACGTCTATGGTTCATTTGGGTCGATATAGGTCATTTATGGTCAAAAATGGCATTTTCGATCCCAATTACCAACAAACAAACCTATATCCATATTCTAAATGTTTTTCATGATTCTTATGATTAATTATATTATTATAAGACTCATTTCAACTTCGCTATGCACGCCTAAGGGTCATTTGGATCGATATAGGTAATTTTTGGCCAAAAATGGCATTTTCGATCACAACTACCAACAAACGAACCTATTTCATATTCTAAACGTTTTTCATTATTCATATGATTAGTTATATGATTATAAGACTCATTTCATGATATTTATGAACGTGTATGGGTCATTTGGGTTGATATAGGTCATTTTTGGCTAAAAATGGCATTTTCGATCCCAACAACTAACAAATGAACCTAAGGACACTTTCTAAATCTTTTTCATGATTCATATGATTAGTTATATGTTTATAAGACTCATTTCAAGTTCTTTATGCACACATAAGGCTCATTTGGGACGATATAGGTCATTTATGGCCAAAAATGGCATTTTCGATCCCAACTACCAACAAATGAACCTATTTTAATATTCTAAACGTTTTTCTTGATTCATATGATTAGTTATATGATTATAAGACTCATTTCAAGTTCGTTATGCACGTCTATGGTTCATTTGGGTCGATATAGGTCATTTATGGTCAAAAATGGCATTTTCGATCCCAATTACCAACAAACAAACCTATATCCATATTCTAAATGTTTTTCATGATTCTTATGATTAATTATATTATTATAAGACTCATTTCAACTTCGTTATGCACGCCTAAGGGTCATTTGGGTCGATATAGGTAATTTTTTGCCAAAAATGGCATTTTCGATCACAACTACCAACAAACGAACCTATTTCATATTCTAAAAGTTTTTCATTATTCATATGATTAGTTATATGATTATAAGACTCATTTCATGATATTTATGAACGTTTATGGGTCATTTGGGTCGATATAGGTCATTTTTGGCTAAAAATGGCATTTTCGATCCCAACAACTAACAAATGAATCTAAGGACACTTTCTAAATCTTTTTCATGATTCATATGATTGGTTATATGTTTATAAGACTCATTTCAAGTTCTTTATGCACACATAAGGCTCATTTAGGACGATATAGGTCATTTATGGCCAAAAATGCATTTTCGATCCCAACTACCAACAAACGAACCTATTTCCATATTCTAAACGTTTTTCATGATTCATATGATTAGTTATATGTTTATAAGACTCATTTCAAGTTCTTTATGCACACATAAGGCTCATTTGGGACGATATAGGTCATTTATGGCCAAAAATGGCATTTTCGATCCCAACTACCAACAAATGAACCTATTTCCATATTCTAAACGTTTTTTATGATTCATATGATTAGTTATATGATTATAAGACTCATTTCAAGTTCGTTATGCACGTCTATGGTTCATTTGGGTCGATATAGGCCATTTATGGTCAAAAATGGCATTTTCGATCCCAATTACCAATAAACAAACCTATATCCATATTCTAAATGTTTTTCATGATTCTTATGATTAATTATATTATTATAAGACTCATTTCAACTTCGTTATGCACGCCTAAGGGTCATTTGGGTCGATATAGGTAATTTTTGGCCAAAAATGGCATTTTCGATCCCAACTACCAACAAATGAACCTATTTCCATATTATAAACGTTTTTCATGATTCATATGATTAGTTATATGATTATAAGACTCATTTCAAGTTCGTTATGCACGTCTATGGTTCATTTGGGTCGATATAGGTCATTTATGGTCAAAAATGGCATTTTCGATCCCAATTACCAACAAACAAACCTATATCCATATTCTAAATGTTTTTCATGATTCTTATGATTAAATATATTATTATAAGACTCATTTTAACTTCGTTATGCACGCCTAAGGGTCATTTGGGTCGATATAGGTAATTTTTGGCCAAAAATGGCATTTTCGATCACAACTACCAACAAACGAACCTATTTCATATTCTAAACGTTTTTCTTTATTCATATGATTAGTTATATGATTATAAGACTCATTTCATGATATTTATGAACGTGTATGGGTCATTTGGGTCGATATAGGTCATTTTTGGCTAAAAATGGCATTTTCGATCCCAACAACTACCAAATGAACCTAAGGACACTTTCTAAATCTTTTTCATGATTCATATGATTAGTTATATGTTTATAAGACTCATTTCAAGTTCTTTATGCACACATAAGGCTCATTTAGGACGATATAGGTCATTTATGGCCAAAAATGCATTTTCGATCCCAACTACCAACAACCAAACCTATTTCCATATTCTAAACGTTTTTCATGATTCATATGATTAGTTATATGATTATAAGACTCATTTCAACTTCGTTATGCACGTCAATGGTTCATTTGGGTCGATATAGGTCATTTATGGTCAAAAATGGCATTTTCGATCCCAATTACCAACAAACAAACCGATATCCATATTCTAAATGTTTTTCATGATTCTTATGATTAATTATATTATTATAAGACTTAATTCAACTTCGTTATGCACGCCTAAGGGTACTTTGGGTCGATATAGGTAATTTTTGGCCAAAAATGGAATTTTCGATCACAACTACCAACAAACGAACCTATTTCATATTCTAAACGTTTTTCATTATTCATATGATAAGTTATATGATTATAAGACTCATTTCATGATATTTATGAACGTGTATGGGTCATTTGGGTCGATATAGGTCATTTTTGGCTAAAAATGGCATTCTCTATCCCAACAACTAACAAATGAATCTAAGGACACATTCTAAATCTTTTTCATGATTCATATGATTAGTTATATGTTTATAAGACTCATTTCAAGTTCTTTATGCACACATAAGGCTCATTTAGGACGATATAGGTCATTTATGGCCAAAAATGCATTTTCGATCCCAACTACCAACAAACGAACCTATTTCCATATTCTAAACGTTTTTCATGATTCATATAATTAGTTATATGTTTATAAGACTCATTTCAAGTTCTTTATGCACACATTAGGCTCATTTGGGACGATATAGGTCATTTATGCCGAAAATGGCATTTTCGATCCCAACTACCAACAAATGAACCTATTTCCATATTCTAAACGTTTTTCATGATTCATATGATTAGTTATATGTTTATAAGACTCATTTCAAGTTATTTATGCACACATAAGGCTCATTTGGGACGATATAGGTCATTTATGGCCGAAAATGGCATTTTCGATCCCAACTACCAACAAATGAACCTATTTCCATATTCTAAACGTTTTTCATGATTCATATGATTAGTTATATGATTATAAGACTCATTTCAACTTCGTTATGCACGTCTATGGTTCATTTGGGTCGATATAGGTCATTTATGGTCAAAAATGGCATTTTCGATCCCAATTACCAACAAACAAACCTATATCCATATTCTAAATGTTTTTCATGATTCTTATGATTAATTATATTATTATAAGACTCATTTCAACTTCGTTATGCACGCCTAAGGGTCATTTGGGTCGATATAGGTAATTTATGGCCAAAAATGGCATTTTCGATCCCAACTACCAACAAACGAACCTATTTCCATATTATAAACGTTTTTCATGATTCATATGATTAGTTATAGGATTATAAGACTCATTTCAAGTTCGTTATGCACGTCTATGGTTCATTTGGGTCGATATAGGTCATTTATGGTCAAAAATGGCATTTTCGATCCCAATTACCAACAAACAAACCTATATCCATATTCTAAATGTTTTTCATGATTCTTATAATTAAATATATTATTATAAGACTCATTTTAACTTCGTTATGCACGCCTAAGGGTCATTTGGGTCGATATAGGTAATTTTTGGCCAAAAATGGCATTTTCGATCACAACTACCAACAAACGAACATATTTCATATTCTAAACGTTTTTCATTATTCATATGATTAGTTATATGATTATAAGACTCATTTCATGATATTTATGAACGTGTATGGGTCATTTGGGTCGATATAGGTCATTTTTGGCTAAAAATGGCATTTTCGATCCCAACAACTAACAAATGAACCTAAGGACACTTTCTAAATCTTTTTCATGATTCATATGATTAGTTATATGTTTATAAGACTCATTTCAAGTTCTTTATGCACACATAAGGCTCATTTCGGACGATATAGGTCATTTATGGCCAAAAATGCATTTTCGATCCCAACTACCAACAAACAAACCTATTTCCATATTCTAAACGTTTTTCATGATTCATATGATTAGTTATATGATTATAAGACTCATTTCAACTTCGTTATGCACGTCAATGGTTCATTTGGGTCGATATAGTTCATTTATGGTCAAAAATGGCATTTTCGATCCCAATTACCAACAAACAAACCGATATCCATATTCTAAATTTTTTCATGATTCTTATGATTAATTATATTATTATAAGACTTAATTCAACTTCGTTATGCACGCCTAAGGGTACTTTGGGTCGATATAGGTAATTTTTGGCCAAAAATGGCATTTTCGATCACAACTACCAACAAACGAACCTATTTCATATTCTAAACGTTTTTCATTATTCATATGATTAGTTATATGATTATAAGACTCATTTCATGATATTTATGAACGTGTATGGGTCATTTGGGTCGATATAGGTCATTTTTGGCTAAAAATGGCATTCTCGATCCCAACAACTAACAAATGAATCTAAGGACACTTTCTAAATCTTTTTCATGATTCATATGATTAGTTATATGTTTATAAGACTCATTTCAAGTTCTTTATGCACACATAAGGCTCATTTAGGACGATATAGGTCATTTATGGCCAAAAATGCATTTTCGATCCGAACTACCAACAAACAAACCTATTTCCATATTCTAAACGTTTTTCATGATTCATATGATTAGTTATATGTTTTTAAGACTCATTTCAAGTTCTTTATGCACACATAAGGCTCATTTGGGACGATATAGGTCATTTATGCCGAAAATGGCATTTTCGATCCCAACTACCAACAAATGAACCTATTTCCATATTCTAAACGTTTTTCATGATTCATATGATTAGTTATATGTTTATAAGACTCATTTCAAGTTCTTTATGCACACATAAGGCTCATTTGGGACGATATAGATCATTTATGGCCGAAAATGGCATTTTCGATCCCAACTACCAACAAATGAACCTATTTCCATATTCTAAACGTTTTTCATGATTCATATGATTAGTTATATGATTATAAGACTCATTTCAACTTCGTTATGCACGTCTATGGTTCATTTGGGTCGATATAGGTCATTTATGGTCAAAAATGGCATTTTCGATCCCAATTACCAACAAACAAACCTATATCCATATTCTAAATGTTTTTCATGATTCTTATGATTAATTATATTATTATAAGACTCATTTCAACTTCGTTATGCACGCCTAAGGGTCATTTGGGTCGATATAGGTAATTTTTGGCCAAAAATGGCATTTTCGATCCCAACTACCAACAAACGAACCTATTTCATATTCTAAACGTTTTTCATTATTCATATGATTAGTTATATGATTATAAGACTCATTTCATGATATTTATGAACGTGTATGGGTTATTTGGGTCGACATAGGTCATTTTTGGCTAAAAATGGCATTTTCGATCCCAACAACTAACAAATGAATCTAAGGACACTTTCTAAATCTTTTTCATGATTCATATGATTAGTTATATGTTTATAAGACTCATTTCAAGTTCTTTATGCACACATAAGGCTCATTTAGGACGATATAGGTCATTTATGGCCAAAAATGCATTTTCGATCCCAACTACCAACAAACGAACCTATTTCCATATTCTAAACGTTTTTCATGATTCATATGATTAGTTATATGTTTATAAGACTCATTTCAAGTTCTTTATGCACACATAAGGCTCATTTGGGACGATATAGGTCATTCATGGCCAAAAATGGCATTTTCGATCCCAACTACCAACAAATGAACCTATTTCCATATTCTAAACGTTTTTTATGATTCATATGATTAGTTATATGATTATAAGACTCATTTCAAGTTCGTTATGCACGTCTATGGTTCATTTGGGTCGATATAGGACATTTATGGTCAAAAATGGCATTTTCGATCCCAACTACCAACAAACAAACCTATATCCATATTCTAAATCTTTTTCATGATTCTTATGATTAATTATATTATTATAAGACTCATTTCAACTTCGTTATGCACGCCTAAGGGTCATTTGGGTCGATATAGGTAATTTATGGCCAAAAATGGCATTTTCGATCCCAACTACCAACAAACGAACCTATTTCCATATTATAAACGTTTTTCATGATTCATATAATTAGTTATATGATTATAAGACTCATTTCAAGTTCGTTATGCACGTCTATGGTTCATTTGGGTCGATATAGGTCATTTATGGTCAAAAATGGCATTTTCGATCCCAATTACCAACAAACAAACCTATATCCATATTCTAAATGTTTTTCATGATTCTTATGATTAATTATATTATTATAAGACTTATTTCAACTTCGTTATGCACGCCTAAGGGTCATTTGGGTCGATATAGGTAATTTTTGGCCAAAAATGGCATTTTCGATCACAACTACCAACAAACGAACCTATTTCATATTCTAAACGTTTTTCATTATTCATATGATTAGTTATATGATTATAAGACTCATTTCATGATATTTATGAACGTGTATGGGTCATTTGGGTCGATATAGGTCATTTTTGGCTAAAAATGGCATTTTCGATCCCAACAACTAACAAATGAACCTAAGGACACTTTCTAAATCTTTTTCATGATTCATATGATTAGTTATATGTTTATAAGACTCATTTCAAGTTCTTTATGCACACATAAGGCTCATTTAGGACGATATAGGTCATTTATGGCCAAAAATGCATTTTCGATCCGAACTACCAACAAACAAACCTATTTCCATATTCTAAACGTTTTTCATGATTCATATGATTAGTTATATGTTTTTAAGACTCATTTTAAGTTCTTTATGCACACATAAGGCTCATTTGGGACGATATAGGTCATTTATGCCGAAAATGGCATTTTCGATCCCAACTACCAACAAATGAACCTATTTCCATATTCTAAACGTTTTTCATGATTCATATGATTAGTTATATGTTTATAAGACTCATTTCAAGTTCTTTATGCACACATAAGGCTCATTTGGGACGATATAGATCATTTATGGCCGAAAATGGCATTTTCGATCCCAACTACCAACAAATGAACCTATTTCCATATTCTAAACGTTTTTCATGATTCATATGATTAGTTATATGATTATAAGACTCATTTCAACTTCGTTATGCACGTCTATGGTTCATTTGGGTCGATATAGGTCATTTATGGTCAAAAATGGCATTTTCGATCCCAATTACCAACAAACAAACCTATATCCATATTCTAAATGTTTTTCATGATTCTTATGATTAATTATATTATTATAAGACTCATTTCAACTTCGTTATGCACGCCTAAGGGTCATTTGGGTCGATATAGGTAATTTTTGGCCAAAAATGGCATTTTCGATCCCAACTACCAACAAACGAACCTATTTCATATTCTAAACGTTTTTCATTATTCATATGATTAGTTATATGATTATAAGACTCATTTCATGATATTTATGAACGTGTATGGGTTATTTGGGTCGACATAGGTCATTTTTGGCTAAAAATGGCATTTTCGATCCCAACAACTAACAAATGAATCTAAGGACACTTTCTAAATCTTTTTCATGATTCATATGATTAGTTATATGTTTATAAGACTCATTTCAAGTTCTTTATGCACACATAAGGCTCATTTAGGACGATATAGGTCATTTATGGCCAAAAATGCATTTTCGATCCCAACTACCAACAAACGAACCTATTTCCATATTCTAAACGTTTTTCATGATTCATATGATTAGTTATATGTTTATAAGACTCATTTCAAGTTCTTTATGCACACATAAGGCTCATTTGGGACGATATAGGTCATTCATGGCAAAAAATGGCATTTTCGATCCCAACTACCAACAAATGAACCTATTTCCATATTCTAAACGTTTTTTATGATTCATATGATTAGTTATATGATTATAAGACTCATTTCAAGTTCGTTATGCACGTCTATGGTTCATTTGGGTCGATATAGGACATTTATGGTCAAAAATGGCATTTTCGATCCCAACTACCAACAAACAAACCTATATCCATATTCTAAATCTTTTTCATGATTCTTATGATTAATTATATTATTATAAGACTCATTTCAACTTCGTTATGCACGCCTAAGGGTCATTTGGGTCGATATAGGTAATTTATGGCCAAAAATGGCATTTTCGATCCCAACTACCAACAAACGAACCTATTTCCATATTATAAACGTTTTTCATGATTCATATAATTAGTTATATGATTATAAGACTCATTTCAAGTTCGTTATGCACGTCTATGGTTCATTTGGGTCGATATAGGTCATTTATGGTCAAAAATGGCATTTTCGATCCCAATTACCAACAAACAAACCTATATCCATATTCTAAATGTTTTTCATGATTCTTATGATTAATTATATTATTATAAGACTTATTTCAACTTCGTTATGCACGCCTAAGGGTCATTTGGGTCGATATAGGTAATTTTTGGCCAAAAATGGCATTTTCGATCACAACTACCAACAAACGAACCTATTTCATATTCTAAACGTTTTTCTTTATTCATATGATTAGTCATATGATTATAAGACTCATTTCATGATATTTATGAACGTGTATGGGTCATTTGGGTCGATATAGGTCATTTTTGGCTAAAAATGGCATTTTCGATCCCAACAACTAACAAATGAATCTAAGGACACTTTCTAAATCTTTTTCATGATTCATATGATTAGTTATATGTTTATAAGACTCATTTCAAGTTCTTTATGCACACATAAGGCTCATTTAGGACGATATAGGTCATTTATGGCCAAAAATGCATTTTCGATCCCAACTACCAACAAACGAACCTATTTCCATATTCTAAACGTTTTTCATGATTCATATGATTAGTTATATGTTTATAAGACTCATTTCAAGTTCTTTATGCACACATAAGGCTCATTTGGGACGATATAGGTCATTTATGGCCGAAAATGGCATTTTCGATCCCAACTACCAACAAATGAACCTATTTCCATATTCTAAACGTTTTTCATGATTCATATGATTAGTTATATGATTATAAGACTCATTTCAAGTTCGTTATGCACGTCTATGGTTCATTTGGGTCGATATAGGTCATTTATGGTCAAAAATGGCATTTTCGATCCCAATTACCAACAAACAAACCTATATCCATATTCTAAATGTTTTTCATGATTCTTATGATTAATTATATTATTATAAGATTCATTTCAACTTCGTTATGCACGCCTAAGAGTCATTTGGGTCGATATAGGTAATTTTTGGCCAAAAATGGCATTTTCAATCCCAACTACCAACAAAGAACCTATTTTCATATTATATACGTTTTTCATGATTCATATGATTAGTTATATGATTATAAGACTCATTTCAAGTTCGTTATGCACGTCTATGGTTCATTTGGGTCGATATAGGTGATTTATGGTCAAAAATTGCATTTTCGATCCCAATTACCAACAAACAAACCTATATCCATATTGTAAATGTTTTTCATGATTCTTATGATTAATTATATTATTATAAGACTCATTTCAACTTCGTTATGCACGCCTAAGGGTCATTTGGGTCGATATAGGTAATTTTTGGCCAAAAATGGCATTTTCGATCACAACTACCAACAAACGAACCTATTTCATATTCTAAACGTTTTTCATTATTCATATGATTAGTTATATGATGATAAGACTCATTTCATGATATTTATAAACGTGTATGGGTCATTTGGGTCGATATAGGTCATTTTTGGCTAAAAATGGCATTTTCGATCCCAACAACTAACAAATGAACCTAAGGAAACTTTCTAAATCTTTTTCATGATTCATATGATTAGTTATATGTTTATAAGACTCATTTCAAGTTCTTTATGCACACATAAGGCTTATTTAGGACGATATAGGTCATTTATGGCCAAAAATGCATTTTCGATCCCAACTACCAACAAACGAACCTATTTCCATATTCTAAACGTTTTTCATGATTCATATGATTAGTTATATGTTTATAAGACTCATTTCAAGTTCTTTATGCACACTTAAGGCTCATTTGGGACGATATAGGTAATTTATGGCCAAAAATGGCATTTTCGATCCCAACTACCAACAAATGAACCTATTTCCATATTCTAAACGTTTTTCATGATTCATATGATTAGTTAAATGATTATAAGACTTATTTCAAGTTCGTTATGCACGTCTATGGTTCATTTGGGTCGATATAGGTCATTTATGGTCAAAAATGGCATTTTCGATCCTAATTACCAACAAACAAACCTATATCCATATTCTAAATGTTTTTCATGATACTTATGATTAATTATATTATTATAAGACTCATTTCAACTTCGTTATGCACGCCTAAGGGTCATTTGGGTCGATATAGGTAATTTATGGCCAAAAATGGCATTTTCGATCCCAACTACCAACAAACGAACCTATTTCCATATTCTAAACGTTTTTCATGATTCATATGATTAGTTATATGATAATAAGACTCATTTGATGATATTTATGAACGTGTATGGGTCATTTGGGTCGATATAGGTCATTTTTGGCTAAAAATGGCATTTTCGATTCCAACAACTAACAAATGAACCTAATGTGAGGGGGTCGAAAAAGCACGAGGCTAATGCGTGACCTCGTCCCTCGTGGGTGTGACGATTCTTTTTATTCAATCAAGTGTAATTGGATTTCCTGTGAGTTTACACCCAATTGACTAGTAATATAGGAGTCGCCATTCAGTTTTTAACGACAATGAGAAAAACTGACAAAACCCGGTTATCGTGACATAAAGGGAGTGCAATTATGTTTGACCACGACGACCGTAGGTTCCCTTTTGATCCCTGGTGTGGGGATCTCTCAACATACACCCGCAAGGTAGAGATTGAGGGTTCGGGGGACTGTAACTATCGAGAGGAGTACTTCGCTCGTCGATAACTCCAGAGGCAGGATATCCTTACTAGCTCAGCATAAATAATTGAAGGGACATGCGTTAACTATTCAACTAATCTTAGTTAATTTTAGCAATATGCAATATATAATACTAGATCGATCGTGATTATCTGATTTAAATAGCATTAAGGGACCTAGCATGATAATCCAATTTCCCAAAAATATTATATTTGTTAGGCGTGATAGAACAATCAGATTTAGTTAGTTTAACAGTTCATAAAAAGGGCGAGGAAAGCAATTAAATCATCGAAAAGGGACACATTACGACGCACCCTTGAGAGGCGCGTCACGGTTCTCAGAAAACTAACGACTTTGACTTTGCTATTTCTCCTTTTTATTTAACGAATCTCAATTATGGGACAGGATACGTTCTGTTCGATTTATGGATCGATTGCGACAGAACGCGTGAACAATTTCGCAGCGAGAGGCTTAGGCTAAGGGTTGGAGTCAATACTCAGAATATAATTATGTGTTGTGTGTGTGTCCTTTTCACGTCGAATTTAGGGGTCTATTTATAGGGAAGAGTTCGTGGAAAGATAGAATTGCAGAGTTCTAATCCACAAAGAATTAGGAAAAAACACGTACCCAGGTATTTTCAGCGCCCAGGGCTGGGCGTCAAAGATTTCGGCGCCCAGCTCTGGGCGTTGGAAATAGGATCCAGGCAATTTCAGCGCCCAGGGCTGGGCGTTGAAATTGCTGTTTGGGCCGTTTCCTTGTCAGATTCGGATTCTTAGAATCCGGAGTGTATGAGACTTAATCGAGTCTTTTAGTGCGTATTAATTTTATGACGGAATGCGTCTGGGCCAGTTACGAACTCTAGGCTCGTTAGGATTTTAATTAATACGTAACTCTTATTTCCGAATCATATTAGGAATAGGATTCTCGCAGTTTTCTATCTCATTTAGGATTTATGTTGGAGTGCAACACCTAATTCTGACAGGTTTCTATCTTTTATGACTTGCCACTTTTAGAAGCTACCCTTTACGGTAGTTACTATTTTTAGAAGGTTTCAATAAATAGCAGGTTTCGGGTGAAATGAAAAGGGGAATTGAGATTCGTTTATTTTATAGGAGATGCGTTGTCAAGTGGAGATTTACGTTTTTCATCATCGAACCTTTCCCTTGCGGGAGTGGGGACAAAAGTAGGTGTCTACAGTTAGCCCCCACTTTGACTGAGTCTTGGAGTAAGACGATGGTCAAAGTATTAGACGGAGTGCGTCACACAAGCCATGGTGTATTGTGACCTGTTTTGCGAGGGTCTCACGAGCCCCCGAGTGATAACATTTGACTTAAGGGTCATCCCTTGAAGTGTCGACATATCCCTCACGTGTCATTGGGACTTGTCAACTGATAGTATAGAAACTTCCTCACTTTGTCATTGGAAGGATCTAAAGGTGCGTAGAAACTCCCTTACTTTGTCATTGGGAGTAGCTACAGAGTTTTTCGAAATCAAAGCTAGAAAGTATAATTGGGCCTGGCCAAGCCCAATCACGAGGTAAAATATTTTTTAAAGATTCTCATTTTCAGGGCTAGCTAAACGAGACAACCCCCTTGTTTTTATAGGACGTAAAACGAAGGAAAATCCAGCACCCTTGTTTTTATAGGACGTAAAACGAAGGAAAATCCAGTACCCTTGTTTTTATAGGACGTATAACGAAGGCAAATCCAGCAAAAGTTATCACTGCAGCGACTAAGGACCTGCGCGGTTAGTGACGCAGACCCCGCCGGCTAAAGATGGCGAGCCTGTCCGCTAAGGGTGGACACCCCGTCCGATAGAAGTGGACGAATCTGTTTTTGAAATTTGAAAATAAGGACCTACGCGGTTTGTGACGTAGACCCCGCCGGCTAAAGATGGCGAACCTGTCCGCTAAGGGTGGACACCCCGTCCGATAGAAGTGGACGAATCTATTTTGACATTTGTTTGTGCTTTTTGAAAATAAGGACCTACGCGGTTTGTGACGTAGACCCCGCCGGCTGAAGATGGCGAGCCTGTTTTAAATTTCAAGACTTTATTTTTCGAAAGCTGAGGACCTGCGCGGCTAGTGACGCAGACCCCGCCCGCTGAAGGTGGGCGAGCCCTGTCCGCTAAGGGTGGACGCCCCGCTCGCTGGAGGTGAGCGAACCTGAATACGTCTTTTCGATTTGGGATTCGTGTGCCGCGATCTTGCCCGATTGAGGTGGGCATGTCCCTATTTCATTTCTTTTCTTGTGATTTCTTTTGAGAATTTCTTTTCATTTATTCTTGCAGGAGCGAATTCTTTCGAGGGATGCTCGGATTTAGTTGCAACCTGAATGTGGGTTGACAACATGTTTAGACGGACCATTGTCTTGTGGTCATCATCCTTTATGGTTTTGAGTTAGTCCTTACGGCTCAATTTTGCCACTACATGGGTCCTTGATTAGGGGATTATGTATAGGTATCAACGGCGACCTTTGTCTTGAGGTCATAAACCGGTTTATTTTTTATTTTTTTAGACATCCAAACACGGGACTTCGTATAGCGTAGTCTGGGAATATTGTTTTTAACTTTGTATACTCTATATTTTCTTTCGAGCCCCCAATAATTCGTGCTTGACGGTCATTTCTTGTTGAAGAGGTTCCTTGGGGATACGCATTTCGTAATGTCCTTGATTGTGTTTGGGATTGCGCTCGTAAGTGCGAGCGATCTTTGTAGTGGCGTGCTACTTTTAACAAAGCCGTGAGGTGCGACTTTCGGCAATTTTAAAGTCGAATGAATATGGTAGGGCCCTATAGAAGTCAGAGCTGTTTTTTTTTTGGGTCTGTGATCATTTTCGGCGCCCAAGCCTGGGCGTTAAAGATTTCGGCGCCCAGCGCTGGGCGCTGAAAATAATATCTGGCGAGGTTTCTTGATGACATAGTTGGCCTCTTGTTCATTCGCTTATTTCACTTGGAAGTTATATGTATTCTCTCTTCTTTTGTTTTTTTTCTTTGCTTTTAGAACGTGATTATTTTCTTGAGAAGCCGTAGCCGATTGGTGGACTACGGTGCTTGTTGCTTTGGGGCGATTATTTTAAGGAACTGTTGCTCTTAAGGCGTACAGTTATTGCAGTAGTTGGGCGAGTCTATATGACCCGAGGAACATACCTTGAGGTGTAAGACTTTGATCGCTCTTATATTTTTTTGAACGTGTTCGTGAATGATGATATGTATGTGCGAACGAGCGTTCATAGAATGGCCGTTGTGTGCGGTCCATTAATCAGATTGCTTGAATTGTTTCATTTTTTTTTTGAGCAACGACTGATTTGGAATAGTTTGCTTAGAAGCTTGATAGGGTTCAGGCCCATTCATGAAGTGGGCTCAAACATCGTGCCCTTTCGATTGTTCAAACATTTGTTTCGAGATTTTTTTTATTTTGCTATGGTTGTTTCGTAGCTTGGAGCTCCCAAGTATTCATGTTGGGATGCTTCCTTTTGGCGTACGATTTTTGTAGGTTCTTTCGAGAAAGATGCCTTGGGGTTCCGCTCGTGTAGGTGCGAGCTATCCCTTCCGTGGTAGGTAATATTTTGCTACCTTTAATCCTTAATGTAGAAGTCGTGTGGCTTGCATTTTGAATTTGGGCGATAAGTAGTCTTTGCCTCTTTTACACATGCTCTTGGTCGTGCCTACATTAGTGCAACATGCCTTACTCTTCTTTTAGACTTGTACCGTGGGACGGTTGAACTTAGGGTGCGACGTAGGCTTGTGTGGCCTAACGGCGTGTCTTAGAACATTCTTCCAGGTGTTGGGATATCATTTGCATTGGAGTATTTCATCATGCCTTGTTCAGGTGCTCGAATAAGTGTAGCACCTTCTCCGTGGGTTTGCACGGCTTATTACTTCGTTCGATGCGAGGATTCATAGGTGTTTCTTTCTTGTTTTTATATCAGGGCAAGATTTAGCAAGCAGAGATATTCAGCGTCCAGGCTGGGGCGTTAAAGATATCGGCGCCCAGCTCTGGGCGTTGAAAATGATTTCTGGGCAGAACTTTGACAGTTTTTTTTTAAATTTTTTTTCCTTCTCTTTTGCTTTGGAACGATGTAGACTGTGTAACGGGCGCTTTATAGGGCGAGCGTTATGTGCAGTGGTTTGATCGGAGTTTTGGTGACTCGCGATTTTCAGTTACCCTTGTTAGTGGGGTGACTTTATATATTCTAAGTAGTGTTTTAGAATTTGGGAGGGGTTGTAGCCACTCTAAGGTTCGTTTTGCACGATTAAAGCTTAGGATTGAGCCCCTATGACATATGTATAGCATTAGCGTCGAGAATTTGCGATAAAATCGTCATTTCGAGCATTTTTAGAGTGTTTTTCTCAAGCCTCCAACTGTAGCTACGGGATTGGCTTGGTGGTATAATGCTTTGCATACGTTTTTATGCATTCATGGTGACACGGATCATGAATAGTTTGAACCAGACTCGTTTAGTGCGAGGTATGTTCCAGTAGTGATTTGCTACTTCTTTTGTAAATGTCGTATTATGCGACATCGCCATGGTCAAGGTAGTAACATGTGGAAGTGTGCCTTGACCAAAAGTTAGGTGCCTTTCTTTACCCATAATCATATTTAGAAATCTTTTTGACTCACTTTGTAACATCGAGATAAACGCATACTTAGCTTAAACCAACGACACTCTATTATGTTCGAAGAAGTATTTGAAAATTATTTGAAAATTATTTAAAATCCGAATCCTACTGTGTACAATCCGAGGTGTCCTAAGTAAGTTGACTTATAGAAGGGTTCGCACAGGATTACTTGAGTGAATCAAAATATTGTTACGATTTTTGGAATGCTGTCTAAGGATTTGCTGGGAGCCAGGGTGCAGGCGTCAAGATATACTTGTGCCCGTTTGGCACATGCTTTAGGCTTTTAAGGCCATCTTTTCCAGAATTGCCGGAATATAAACCGTTTTTCAAATTGACTTAGATTTACTTGTTGTATGTCTGCACAAAAGGTCAAGGTATACTTAGTTTTTTTTCCTAGCTCTTTCATTTCAATTTTTTAGCCCCCAGTTGCTATTATGTCTTCCCATTAATGATGCTTTTAGATTTCGATTTTCGATGCCCGTGTCATATGTCTGAGTAGGGTGAGCCTTGGTTAAGTGCCAAGTCCTATTGACAATGTCTAATTTTTTTCAAAGGGGATTAGCAAGCATTTGAATTACTATGAACGGGTGCCCTGAGTTCGAAGGAACGATGGGGCGATGCCGTAGAACAATTCTTTTTCATTGCAAGCTTACTGCCTTTACTACTTGTTGGCGATCATGAATGTGTCTAGTGGTGAAAGAAGGTCTTTAAGTGAGTTAGTTCGCTTTAGGGATGGTCAAGTCGAGTACTTTAGAGGTCATGGACGCTTGCGCTAGCCCCCATTCAATTGAGGCAAAGCGATCTTTTGAGTCTTGGCTAAGTGCCTAGGAGTGTGAGTGCTCCTTCTGGCAAGGGTACGTGCCCTTATTATTTTTCGATGTGTGCTCATTAATTTTGCCATTTTGATGACTTGGATTCTTCCTTTGACTTAAATTTTTCTTTCGGTTTGGATCGCAAGTAATTAAATTTCAATAAGGGACTTCTATTTTTTATTCTTGTTTTTCTATAGGCTTTAATATTTTTGCAAATTGGTTGGACCGAATCATGGATTTCCTACGTATCCGCCTTAAATAGATTTAATTTGGAATCAGGTCTTGCGTAGTTCTTAGCCTAGAAAATGGTTTCTTAGAATGCTGATTTTAAACAAGTACGTTCTGAGGTGGAACCGTAATGTTTGAAATAGGATGAGATAAGTGAAGTTCATTATTATTTTAATCTGCTGCTTTGCCGTAAGCCAAAAATTTGTTTTATATTTTTTTTTGAGTACATGTATTTTTTGATGGTACGTATATCTGAATACGTGATGTACCCCTCCATGTGTTCGTTATTTTTTCCGTGCATGTGCGGATAAAATGACGAGCGCTTCTGGACAAAATTTGGCGAGCAGAGAGAATCGGCGCCCAGGCTGGGGCGCTAAAGATTTCGGCGCCCAGCTTTGGGCGCTGAAAATTATTTCTGGGCGGATCTTTTTTGGTGCGCTAAATGCTTATTTTTCTCTTTTTTTAGACCAATTTTAGGGGCGCTTTGCAAAGTTCCCTTTTTTATTATTCACATTTTTTATATATTTTTTTATGTTAAGCGTAGAATGTACTTTTCATTTGTTTTCTTTTTTTTACTCGTGACTCAAGACGGTTTGAAAATTGGGTTGAATGAGATAAGATAATTTGTATAGGTATTGGTCAAGCATGAGGATTATATCTGCTAGGACTCACAATTTGCAGCCTCGAACTAGTGTCATGAGTTTACATCAACCAAGGCCAATGAGTAGCATGGGGACGACTCAAGGGAATATCAACAGGACGCATTCAAACAAGTTATATGGTCATTATGCTAACGGTGGTGTAATAATGGGTTTGGGCTTTAGAAATAACGGGTATGACGCACGAGTTAAGGCAGTGCGTGGTTTGCGGTTGACAACAAGTTCAAGAACAAGAGTCGAGGTAATGGTTTCTTGGGTTATGGCAATGAGAACATGGATGGGTTAAATGAGCTGAACAGGGGCCCCAGAGCAAAGGCGTCTAAGAACATAAGGATTGGAAAGGGTAGACATCGTAGAATTTTATGATTTGGATTGGTTGACTCAATTCTTTTCCTTCGTTTACTTTGGTAAATTTCGCACTTTGGGAGGTACGGGCTAAGTATTTCATGGCTCGCTCTTTTCGCTCTCCCTTTTCTCTTTCTATTTTTTTCTTTTGCTTGGGATTTCTCCCCAACATAAATCCTTCAATCAATTTTTTATTTTGGCTAAAAGGTAGATGGTTGTGGTCTTTGAGTCACGAGGCGAGACTGAGTGAGCCTCGTTTGGTAGGCCTACAGTGGACCTTTTAATTTTAGTAGGCCTAGGGTGGACCTTTAATTTTAGTTGGCCTAGGGTGGACTTTTAAATTGTTTTACTTTGCAAGCGTATTTAGTCGTTTCTTAAAATGTGCGAATAGCGTAGATTCAAAATGTTATTTTTACCTTATTGAATTTTAACGAAAGAATTACATCGAAAATAATTTTTTTTTGCTTCTTTTCAGATTCCAGTTTTACGGGATTTAATTGGAAGTTGTGATTTAGACTCGAACTTTCATTAATTTTCCGATTATAACCCGCGTATGAATATAAGGAGGTGGCCTAGACTCAAAGTAATGACGTGGCGTAAGCCTATAATACTTGACCAAGCAAACTTTCAGACTTAGGCTAATTGGACCATAACTTTCGTTGGTTGACACTTTAGATTTTAACCCTTGGGTGTTCATTTGTCATGCGTCATTTTGCTTAATGTTGGCAGGGTAGTTAGTTGGGGAGATCAAATTTTTATTTTCGCAAGACTAGAATTATTAGTGCGGCTTCTCTCTTAGTGTGTATTGCTTTACCCCAATGGTAGCCTTATGGTATGCCGATTTGGGTATTTTCATTGTCGGTCATGTTGTATTCATGGAAAATCTTTTAGTCCGTACTTAGTAGTATTTCAAGGAGCGAGTGACTCGAGAGGACTATGATAGTCGTGACCCAATGTGATTATAAGCCTTGGGGCCATTAATTTTTTCTTTGCCAATGGTATTAACACCTTAGGTTCACTTTGGGGGTTGTGCGACTATGGGGGAATGATTTCTAGAATGTGACCGTTTCCATTTTGCAAATACTATAATATATTCTTTTTATTGGTGAGAGAGAGTATTGAGGCCGTAGACTCTTAGCAAGGGATGACAATTACATATGGGTGCTTATTGATTTAAATGTTAGGAAGGGAGACTCAATATAGTTTAACCTTTTAACTTGCAGAACGACACCAAGCATTAGGACCGATTCTTAAGGATAAGACAACTAAGACTTAGGATTTAGATTGTACTTTGGCATAGCCTAGTCTAGACTCGGATTTACTTATTTTTCATTTGAACATTATTTTTTTTTCTTTGGAAACTTTATTCGAACATCATTTTTTGAATACTTTGCCCATATGACATTCAAGGTCATTTAATTAGCATGCTCGGTTTTTAGTGCCGAGCATTGTCGTCGTAGGAGGCCTAACAACGACGCAAAGAGTTATTAATTTTTTACGAGTCGCTTTTGAAATCGAGTGCTTTTCTTACGCCCTCGTAGCAATTTTTTCGAAAAGTCGTTTTTTTTGCTACGTACATATTTTTTATGCGCGGGCACCGAGGCTGCTGTGCCTGACCAAAAGGCCAGGCAGCAACTTCGGCGCCCAGAAGTGGGCGTGAGAAATTTTAGCGCCCAGCCAGGGGCGCTGAAAATGCGTCCCTGACTGGTACTCGTTTTCAGTTTTCGTCTACTTTTGTTTTTGCGACTTTAATTTTGCGTGCTTGCCTTATAACGTCCTTTACGCGTTGTGCAGCGTTTGTGGATTCGTTACAGGCCATCCCGAGCGTCGCTTATTTTTGTGGCGATCGTTCGGGCTTGCGGAACACGTATGTTGGTATAACTCTTTGGCCAATTGGTTCATGAATGTTTGGGCAATTTTTAAGGTCGTTGGTTTTCTAGTATTACTTGTCTAGCATTATTCGTACGCACAATCATAACATAGTCACATAGTTCTCTACACATAACTACATTACAAACATGGATTTGAAAATTAAATATGTCACGTAGTTTATGATATGCTTCTATGGGTAGTATTTGCGCCTCGCTTGGTACCGCTTCTATCGTAGATCCAACACATGCCCCGGTCGAGGTAGTGTCTTCAACAGACGAATTTCGCTCAAGAGGCCAACCCGCAAGTGCAAGACAAGGGGGCATGCAGGCGAGAGGGACCTAATGAGCGAGCGATTGGGTTCGGGATAGGTGTACTACCTGCACAAGTACCGAGTGGGCAACATGTGCGGCGTATGCACCCCCCTATTGGCGAAAAAAGGTATCCTTAGTCCCAACTCCCGAGGGAGCCGAAACTCGTTATG
Organism: Spinacia oleracea; assembly: GCF_020520425.1. Classification (NCBI taxonomy): domain Eukaryota; kingdom Viridiplantae; phylum Streptophyta; class Magnoliopsida; order Caryophyllales; family Amaranthaceae; genus Spinacia; species Spinacia oleracea. Next base: position 107,178,624 of record NC_079491.1, on the reverse strand, counting down.
CGGTTCTGCCCGTTCACATTAATATGCTGATTTTCAGGTCGTCACAACTTGATGGGGAAATAAACGCGGGGTAGGATCGTTTCACCCTTCGGCTATTTTGATTACCTACAAGCACGGGTATTTCCTTCACTATCCCCAGCGGAGTCGCCACTGTGAGGGGGTCGAAAAAGCACGAGGCTAATGCGTGACCTCGTCCCTCGTGGGTGTGACGATTCTTTTTATTCAATCAAGTGTAATTGGATTTCCTGTGAGTTTACACCCAATTGACTAGTAATATAGGAGTCGCCATTCAGTTTTTAACGACAATGAGAAAAACTGACAAAACCCGGTTATCGTGACATAAAGGGAGTGCAATTATGTTTGACCACGACGGCCGTAGGTTCCCTTGTGATCCCTGGTGTGGGGATCTCTCAACATGCACCCGCAAGGTAGAGATTGAGGGTTCGGGGGACTGTAACTACCGAGAGGAGTACTTCGCTCGTCGATAACTCCAGAGGCAGGATATCCTTACTAGCTCAGCATAAATAATTGAAGGGATATGCGTTAACTATTAAACTAATCTGAGTTGATTTTAGCAATATGCAACATATAATACTAGATCGATCGTGATTATCTGATTTAAATAGCATTAAGGGACCTAGCATGATAATCCAATTTCCCAAAAATATTATATTTGTTAGGCGTGATAGAACAATCAGATTTAGTTAGTTTAACAGTTCATAAAAAGGGCGAGGAAAGCAATTAAATCATCGAAAAGGGACACATTACGACGCACCCTTGAGAGGTGCGTCACGGTTCTCAGAAAACTAACCACTTTGACTTTGCTATTTCTCCTTTTTATTTAACGAATCTCAATTATGGGACAGGATACGTTCTGTTCGATTTATGGATCGATTGCGACAGAACGCGTGAACAATTTCGCAGCGAGAGGCTTAGGCTAAGGGTTGGAGTCAATACTCAGAATATAATTATGTGTTGTGTGTGTGTCCTTTTCACGTCGAATTTAGGGGTCTATTTATAGGGAAGAGTTCGGGGAAAGATAGAATTGCAGAGTTCCAATTCACAAAGAATTAGGAAAAAACACGTACCCAGGTATTTTCAGCGCCCAGGGCTGGGCGTCAAAGATTTCGGCGCCCAGCTCTGGGCGTTGGAAATAGGATCCAGGCAATTTCAGCGCCCAGGGCTGGGCGTTGAAATTGCTGTTTGGGCCGTTTCCTTGTCAGATTCGGATTCTTAGAATCCGGAGTGTATGAGACTTAATCGAGTCTTTTAGTGCGTATTAATTTTATGACGGAATGCGTCTGGGCCTGTTACGAACTCTAGGCTCGTTAGTATTTTAATTAATACATAACTCTTATTTCCGAATCATATTAGGAATAGGATTCTCGCAGTTTTTTATCTCATTTAGGATTTATGTTGGAGTGCAACACCTAATTCTGACAGGTTTCTATCTTTTATGACTTGCCTCTTTTAGAAGCTACCCTTTACGGTAGTTACTATTTTTAGCCGGTTTCCATAAATAGCAGGTTTCGGTGAAATGAAAAGGGGAATTGAGATTCATTTATTTTATAGGAGATGCGTTGTCAAGTGGAGATTTACGTTTTCATCATCGAACCTTTCCCTTGCGGGAATGGGGACAAAAGTAGGTGTCTACACCTAAGGACACTTTCTAAATCTTTTTCATGATTCATATAATTAGTTATATGTTTATAAGACTTATTTCAAGTTCTTTATGCACACATAAGGCTCATTTAGGACGATATAGGTCATTTATGGCCAAAAATGCATTTTCGGTCCCAAGTACCAACAAACGAACCTATTTCCATATTCTAAACGTTTTTCATTATTCATATGATTAGTTATATGTTTATAAGACTCATTTCAAGTTCTTTATGCACACATAAGGCTCATTTGGGACGATATAGGTCATTTATGGCCAAAAATGGCATTTTCGATCCAAACTACCAACAAATGAACCTATTTCCATATTCTAAACATTTTTCATGATTCATAGGATTAGTTATATGATTATAAGACTCATTTCAAGTTCGTTATGCACGTCTATGGTTTATTTGGGTCGATATAGGTCATTTATGGTCAAAAATGGCATTTTCGATCCCAGTTACCAACAAACAAACCAATATCCATATTCTAAATGTTTTTCATGATTCTTATGATTAATTATATTATTATAAGACTCATTTCAACTTCGTTATGCACGCCTAAGGGTCATTTGGGTCGATATAGGTAATTTATGGCCAAAAATGGCATTTTTGATCCCAACTACCAACAAACGAACCTATTTCCATATTCTAAATGTTTTTCATGATTCATATGATTAGTTATATGATTATAAGACTCATTTCAAGTTCGTTATGCACGTCTATGGTTCATTTGGGTCGATATAGGTCATTTTTGGCCAAAAATCGCAGTTTTGATCCCAACTACCAACAAACGAACCTATTTCGATATTCTAAACATTTTTCATGATTCATATGATTAGTTATATGATTATAAGACTCATTTCAATTTCTTTATGCACACATAAGCTCATTTGGGACGATATAGGTCATTTATTGCCAAAAAATGGCATTTTTGATCCCAACTACCAACAAACGAACCTATTTCGATATTCTAAACGTTTTTCATTATTCATATGATTAATTATATGATTATAAGACTTAATTCATGATATTTATGAACGTCTATGGGTCATTTGGGTCGATATAGGTCATATTTGGTCCAAAATGGCATTTTCGACGGTTCATGCCAATTATAGGCGAATAGTTCTTTTAACTAATTTCTAGCCTAATAATACATCATAAATAAGCTATTTTATGTACCTTTTCCAGATCTTGAACTTCCTTGCAACTTTTGAATATGTCATGCATGAATTTCATCACGTAATAGCCACACTCGACCCCACCCTCTTGTTGGGCGCACTAGATTAAAGACAACATAAATTAGATAATAGGAAATGTAATTGTTTTGGCCGTACAATAAGTAGTGAACAAGTTATTATTTACCTTAACTGATTTCCTTTGAGAAAGTGCGCTTTTTTTGACATTCATTTTCATCAACAATCTGCAATTCCACAATTCTTTGGAAGTTAATTAACATTAAATGCTTGAATGTAAAATATGATTGCAAGTTTTATTTGATATGTACAAAAAAAAAAATACGGAATGTACTTATTCAATAGTGACTTGACCAACATGGATCGTAATGGATCTCGACGACAAGAATCAAATTGATAAATTGTGTGGCTTGAAACACATATCACAAGGAGCACCCAATGGAGGCTGTAATCACAAAAGAGTGGTTTAATAATCCATAATATGTCACAACAATCACAAAATATCATTATAATCGACACTAATGTAGGACAATAAAGATATTAAAGCAAAGGCATACTCTTCAAAGTACGGGGCTAATATGAACTTGTTTTTCGCTTTTGTGCATTGACGGATACCGTCATCGAGATATTGACTGACTTCGGCTCGATTGTTCATGCAATTAGCACCACTTATTGATTGTGGATCCAACCACCTAATATGACTATCCGAACTAAAATCATCAAACTGAAGAGACCTAAAGAACAAGCAAACATAAGAATAATCGAAACTTGGCAAACCATTTACCTTAATAAATACATTACCATAACTAACTATATTAATTACCTCATGAAGACTTGTATCATTGAAATATTAAGCATATCACCTTTGAGGAATTCACATATATCGTCTTTAGTTACCCATGCTATGCCATGCTCGAAAAAGTGGAATAATGACATGTCCATCTGAACTACAATAGCATTATCACCCGGTAACTCACTAACAAGACTATGCAACCATTTGCACGGCTTACTAAGAGAGTAAAAAACATCTGATTCCACAAGTAAATTTGCATGAGAAACTGGACCTTTCGATGATTTAAGTTTGGAGTCTTAACTCTTGCCTTGTGAACTTCCTTTTGCAATCAACTCCATTGATCGTTGACCATCTTTGCTAGCTTGAGTTGGTGGTTTCTTTGGTTTAGCTTTCATTGGTGGCGCTTTTAGTTTCTTGATGATCTGCAAGGTTAATTTACAAAAACCAAGAGATTATGAAAAAACTTGTTTATTAAAACATATAGGAAATGTTATGCAAAATAGAAAGGCGTGGAATTAGAAACACAAAACACCTCGTCTGAAAACTTCACCCATGCAAATGGCCATAGTACATAAGAACCGGAGGCATCGGCCAAAGTATGGAGGAAATTGTTGGGCACCGGAAGTATCCAATCCAAATAGTCTTCATGAACATTGTATGGGCTGACCGCATAATAACCACTCGGAACTTGCTTGAAGTGGACTAGTGGTCGGTCACTTTGTGGTTGTGCATTCGCATCGGCCACCACATACAATTTATCACCATTTGATTGTCCCGGGTGTAGTAGTTCGCAAGGCGTCTCCTCCTAACATTCAACCATCAGGATATGCAATAAGTAAAAATTTAGCCATCACGTTATTGAATGAATTAAAACTCCAAAATTTATATAAGAACATTACGGAATTAAACTCCAGAATTCAGCTCACCTTTAATTCAAGCATTGGTTGAACTCCAAGCATTGGTTGAACTCCAGTAGACGGCTGAACTCTAGCAGGTGGTTGAACTCCAGTAGGTTCTTGACCTTCATTAGGTGGTTGAAGGTTAAGAATTGGTTGGCTTGATGAATCCAAAGGGCTACGGCGGGGCAAATCCAAGCTTTCTAAGCCCATCTGTTGTAGGATTGCCTCAGTTATCTCCTTCTTCACTTCTTCTCTCATCGAAGCTATATCTGAAGCTGTTGAAGATGCACTGAAGTTTGAGTTGGTGGGCTTGCGATATTCTTCACCATACGCCTTTTTCAAGCCAACACGTACCCCTCCGAAACCTCTTGAATGCCCGGAAGGGTCAGGTCCAAGAGTCATGTACAAGGGATCCTTGTTTAAAACTGAAGAAACCTTGCCTTCGGCACATGCTTGTTGATATTCAACCTATTTTATGAAAACAATATAGAAAGTGATTGTTATATTAATACCAAAGTTAGACAAAATGTATATAATATATATATATATATATATATATATATATATATATATATATATATATATATATATATATATATATATTTTATTGAAAATCACTCCATTTACTTACTAGTTTATCACAAGCCTCTTTTGTTTCGGGATTAACAATTACATATTTCCCATTTTTGTCGAGACTATGCATCGAACACCACCTATCATTGGCACGGGTGTTGCCACCGTTGGGGTATAATCCTTTTTCTTTCCATCTCTTCCTCTTTTCTTCATAAGTCTCGGGACCTAGCCAATGAGTATGTTTTTTCTTCTTTGCATAATTTGAACACTTTTGGCGCTTTGCCTACAAAGTATACATGTCAACTTCAATGCAAAATGTAAACAATAAATTTATAAAGTACGTAGGTAGATTGTTTGAAAATTTACCACTGCATCTGGAGTTGTTTTTTGTGCAACAAAAGCCTCCCATTCCTCTGGTGTGATGTGCTTCCAAATTTCAAAAGGGAGCTTTATCGGTGGCGCTTTTTCACCTTCTTTTTCACCTTCATTTTCCCCATCATTTTCTCCTTCATTTTCTTCTTCATTTTCACCTTTCTCTGCCTTACTTATCTCTCTCGTCTTAGAAATCCAGCCACTCACCAACTTGGCTTTGAATTTTTTGAATCTCATACGTAGATTAGATTCAAAAAATTCCTTCTTAGCTTGGGAAGGTTCAATATGCAATTGATTCTACACAAACAAATAAACATGGAAATGTTAGTTAACATGTATAGTCCCAAGCATAAATTCCCGAGCGCAAGACATATGATCAACAGCTGAACAGATCAGAAACTGACCTGTTCAGCTGCTGATCTGTTGCTGCTGATCTGCAGCGAAACAGATCAGTTTCTGATCTGTTCAGCTGCAGATCAGCAGCAGCAGATCAGCAGCTGAACTGATTAGTTTCTGATCTGTTCAGCTGCTGATCTGCTGCTGCTGATCTGCAGCTGAAATGATCAGATTCTGATCTGTTCAGCTGCAGATCAGCAGCAGCAGATCAGCAGCTGAACATGTCAGTTTCTGATCTGTTCAGACCAGGTTCGCAAGCTCAGGGCTCGGTACATAATTCATGTCTTCCTGGAAATTTGATTACAGACATAAAACTACCGAGTGTAGACCAGTTTATAACAACTTAGACCAGTTAAATTTGATTACAGCTCGGTACATAATGCTTGAATACTGCAACTAAACAAACCATAATTCATATGGGAAGGATCCTGTTGTTTGATTTTCTACCGTGCATCACTCGTCCACCCGTGTGCACCTCAAACACATTCTGCACCATATATGTATAAAATAAACGCTTTGCACGTTCATTAAACTCGCGAATTACTTGGTCATACTTAGATTTTGTACTGATTTGCACTAATCCAATCAATACAAAGAACAATAGAACACAACATCTTAGACTTGAATGGATAATCAATATAAAATTTAATGCAACTTTAACAATCCAATCAAAATAGTTACAAGGTTGGTTACACATTGTATTACACACACACACACATTGTCACATCCACATACCAAAGTATGAATGAAATTAAGATTCTGATCTGTTCAGCAGCTGAACTGATCAGTTTCTGATCTGTTCAGCTGCAGATCAACAGCAGCAGATCAGCTGCTGAACATATCAGAATCTGATCAGTTCAGCTGCAGATCAGCAGCAGCAGATCAGCTGCTGAACAGATCAGAAACTGATCAGTTCAGCTACAGATCAGCAGAAGCAGATCAGCAGCTGAACTGATCAATTTCTGATCTGTTCAGCACCTGATCATGTCGTTGTTATGTTCGGACGTATTAGTTGTGCATGCCATAGTTATGTTCGGACTATTTGCATGCTCTAGTTCGGACATTAAGTACACGATTAGATAAATTTCTAGAATTAAAAATTAGGCTTACCATTGCATCATCCTAAAAAGTTTTTTTCAAGCCCTCGGGTACATCCTCCCATTTCAACAAAATTGAAATCTTCCGCTTACAAAAGCCTGTAAATGTTGCATACTTACGGCGCCACTTACCACAAGGGTTATCGAATTCATTGTACTCCAAGTACATCTCTTCTCTCGCCCCAAGTCCTTTTGTTGGCCCTCTCCCCTTTCTCTTCACACACTTTTTAGCACTTTTACTTGTGCTAACTTCATTTTCCACCACATGTTGATGGTTATGAATTGGGGGGGCCCTATCGGCCATAACCTCAAACTGCTCAATTATGTGTATATATTCATCATATTCACGATCTTCCGACTCACCTTTATCCTCCTCTACCGCTGCATCATAATCCCCATCCTCACTACGTTCATCATCATCATCCATCAGATCATCCATAATAGGATCATCATTATCATCCATGATAGAGCTATATCTGAAATTAAAGAAACAAAACCACGTCACAAAACAAATACATAATTTGCATAATAATTATCACAATATATACAATGATTCATATGATTAGTTATATGTTTATAAGACTCATTTCAAGTTTGATATGCACGCCTATGGGTCATTTGGGTCGATATAGGTCATTCATGGTAAAAAAAATGACATTTTCGATCCCAACTACCAACAAACAAACCTATATCCACATTCTAAACCTTTTTAATGATTCATATGATTAGTTATATGTTTATGAAACTCATTTCAAGTTCGTTATGCACGCCTAAGGCATTTGGGTCGATATAGGTCATTTATGGCCAATAATGGCATTTTCGATCCCAAATCTAAACAAATGAACCTAAGTCCAAATTCTAAACCTTTTTTTATGTGTCATATGCTTAGTTAGATGTTTCTAAGATTCATTTCAAGTTATTTATGCACAGCTAAGGCTCATATGGCTCGATATAGGTCATATATGGCCCAAAATGGCATTTATAGTCCAAATTCTAAACAATTCATCCAATAGCAAACAGAGAAAATAGTCAAACTTATATTAAAAGAAATGAACCTAAAAACAAAGCAAGACTACGAGGCCGAAGCCCAGATAGTCAGGCTCAAAATTTGTCCAATACAAAATACCAAAATACCAAATACGTACAATACAAACTACCAATAGCTAAAATGTGACCATTTGCCCAATATAGTAACTTTAGGTTACAAATTTTAACACAACACAATACACAAGTACATAATATACAAGTCTTGCACCACCAACACAATACACAAGTCTTGCACCACCAACTGCTCCTTGTTGGTTGTTTCTTCAGGCTGGTTTAAAGTCGCCTCTTGTGTTTTCTTGATTCATGTACTGTAGACTAATTGAACATGTGACCTGTTAGTACGGTCCAACACACAGTGACAAGACCTAAATTAAAAAGCTAGATGTTGTGCCAATTTAACTTGTTTAGTTCATACCTCTAACCATTGCTAGATTTCGTCATTAGCAAGTATTCCTTCCGCGTGATCAGAACTCATGTAATTTGTGTCATTATCCACATTGTTTGTCACTTCAGTTTCGGGATTGGTGAATGGAGGTGTATTATCAAAAGCATCATACTCGTCCTCATCCTCAACATCACCGACACCGAGGATGTTTCTCTTTCCCGGTACAACAATAGACCACTTCTTATCGGCAGGGTCGGTTATATAAAATATTTGCTTAGCTTGTGATACAAGTATAAATGGCTCTTCAGTCTCAAGCAAACGACCCAGGTCTACAAGAGTGAACCCACAAGGATCATCCCTTTTTACACACCTCTTATTATTATCAGCCCACTTGCACCAAAACAGACCAACAATCAATTTTGTTCCGTACTTTAGCTCCCATATATCTTGGACTCTCCCATAGTAAGACAACTCGGCATCAACCGGAGATCCATCCTTAGCACTAGCATACTCTCTTGATGACGCCACAAGGGAGACACCACTATTTTGCACTGACAAGGACTTCTGATCTTGGCGCTCGGTCCAAAATGTGTATCCATTGACATCATAACCCTGATATGGCTGCACGGCTTCCCGAGGACCAAGAGCTAGATACTGAACAGTTTCACAAACAATATTACCAGCTACCTCTAGTTCACCCATCACCTTATCTTGGAACCATTTAATGAACTCTCTATTATGCAATTGCGTCAATTGTCTTTCCCCTTTGGAAGGGTATTCATTAGCCAATTCCTGCTTATGCATTACCAAATATGGGTGGACGGCTAGAATATGATGCAACACATATAAGTGAGCTTGTAATAGCTTATGTGTAGGAGGTGAGATCAATTTTGACCCAATTGTACCCTTGCCTTCTAGTCTTCCCTCATGTCGAGATGTAGGAAGTCCAATCGGTTCAGGTATTGCTAAATACTCGGCCACAAAATTTTCAACTTCTTCACCCACGTTGTCTTGAATCATACTACCTTCTGGTTGTGCAGGATTCCTCACTTTATCTTGTAAAACACCCATGTGTCTCTCAAAAGGATAACACCACCTCAAGAACACTGGACCGCACAACTTAATTTCTCGAACAAGATGGGAAATTAAATGAACCATTATGTCAAAGAACGAAGGTGGAAAATACATCTCAAATTCGCATAATATTTGGATTACTTTGTTCTGAAGTTCATCGAGTGTTGACGGATCAAGCACTTTGCTACATATCATATTGAAAAATGAACAAAGACTAGTAAGACTATGTCTCACATGCTTTGGCAATATCCCACGAATTGCAATGGGTAAGAAAGTTTGCATCATGACATGAAAATCTTGAGATTTCATACTTGTCAACTTCAACTCGCCATTTAAAGACACAAATCTTTTCATATTCGATGAGTACCTCGAGGGAGCCTTAATGCGATACAAGCACTCACAAAATAACTGCTTTTCTAATTTGGACAATGTGTAACAAACCGGAGGCAAGTAATGGGTTCTCTTCTTCCCTTTGTCGTTGCCCTTTTCTTTGCCTTTGCCTTTTCCTTTTGTCTTGGCACCCCCTGTTTCCATTTCCTTCGTTCCATTATTTCCCGAAGTCTGAGGCCACAGCTCTGGACGAAGCCCCTTACTTTTAAAGTATTCTCGCACTCCCTTGGTATCCTTTGTCTTGCCCGGAATATTCATAAGTGTCCCAAGAATTGCTTCACAAACATTATTCTCGATATGCATGACTTCAAGACAATGCCTAACCAGTAGATCTTTCCAATATGGAAGTTTCCAGAACACAGACTCTTTTTTCCATAATCCAGTTGTACCCTTGTCTTTCACTGACTTGCCGAAGATCATTTCAACACCCTTGACCCGCTCATAAACTTCCTTACCAGTCAACGCTCTACGGGCGACATCCATCTCAACATTCCCATCGAATGCTGTCTTCATCTTACGATAGGGATGATCACGTCTAAGAAGCCTTCGCGTTCGCAAGAACACATATTTGTGACATTCAGAAATATATTTGGATTGTGTATCCTCTTCACAAGTCGGGCATGCTTTCATTTCTATGTTCTTGTAGCCGGATAAGTTACCATAAGCAGGGAAGTCATTGATGGTGTAGAAAAGCATTGCACGCAATCTAAACGTCTCATTTGCATGTGCATCAAATACGGAAACCCCTTCATCCCATATCTTTCTCAAATCATCAACGAGAGGTTCAAGGTAGACATCTATGTCGTTTCCCGGTTGTTTAGGCCCCGATATAAGAAGCGACAACATGATGTACTTGCATTTCATACACAACCAAGGAGGTAAATTATATATGACTAAAAGTACTGGCCATGTACTATGTTGGGAGCTAAGAGTGCCAAATGGATTCATCCCATCCGTACATAACCCAAGCCTCAAATTCTGAGGTTCCTTACCAAAAGTGTCATGAAGCTTGTCAATAGTCTTCCACTGGGGAGAATCAGCATGATGCCTAAGCAAACCATATCTCTTCCTTCGATCAGGATCTGCATGCCACCTCAAATTCCTTGCATCTTTTTTTATCGAAAACAAGCGCTTGAATCTCGGTATTATGGGAAGATACCACAACACCTTAGCTGGGTACACATTCTTACCCTCGCTTACCCCTTTGCGTTTGTAACGCGACACTCCGCACCGTGGACACTTATCCAAATTCTCATACTGCTTATGATATAGCAGATAATCGTTTGGACAAGCATGTATCTTCTTGTACTCTAAACCAAAGGGACACATGAGCTTCTTGGCATAATAGTTCGACCTGGGAAGTTCATTGCCAGCCGGTAACATATCACTTAGCGCCACCAACAACTCAATGAAACTAATGTCAGTCCAACCTCCGCTTATCTTGATATTGTAGAGTGTGCAAACAGCGGAAAGCTTGCTATACTTTGTACAACCAGGATACAATGGCGTTTCAGCCGCCTTAGACAAGCACTCAAAAACACGATAGCGAACTTCATCCTCGACCTCGTGCAACATGTCCTCGACACGATCATTATCATCATCAATATTATTTTCAACGTCATCGTCATCCTCATCCTCAAAACAATCGGCTTCCCATTCCGCATAGATAGCTTCTTCTTGTTCATGCACAACATTCTTACTAGAATTACCTACGTACACTCCACTCTCACCATGATAAACCCATACATGGTAATTAGGTCTAAACCCACGCATAAATACATGATCTCTAATCACCAAAACATTATTGACCGTGTTCACATTCTCACAATCGGCACAAGGACAATAAAACTCTTTGACCCCCGTACTAGCTTGATGTTGTAAAGCACTCATACAGAACTCCGAAACCCCATGCATGAAATTCTTTGTGTCACGTCTACCATACATCCAACTACGATCCATCTCCGGGAACTTCTAAACAAACCAAAACCCCCGTTTAATTGGCATAGAAAAGCAAAAACTCTACCACTTTAGCATATGCATACAGAAGTTGATTTATCAAATGAATGCATGCTTCCAAAGGTCCTTATCACTCCAACCTAACCCATCCTTGAACGTCTAACCCCACTAGTGAATGCATGTCAACTATTCAATTCTAAGGAAAATCCGGCAGCATTTCCCTACTGTTCACCAAGTACACGATGTAGGTAAGTTATTACCTACATATGTACCCAGAGAACAAAATAGGGAAACGACGAGCGAGTATATTCCTTAGAATAAAAAAAGAAGACATACATTCACTTCCTAAGTGAGATTAGACGTCCAAGAACAGTCCCAAACCGGGGACTATTCAAGACTTACTCCTAACGAGTAAGTCTTGAACGGGTATCTAGGCATATGATGATGATGCATTTACTTCTAGACAATAATGTAAACAGTAAACATATATACATAAATGCTCGAAAATAAAGTGTTAAGGGGGAAAACTCACCTAAAAAACAATCGACAATTGAATTTTCTACTGAACATGGTGGGGAAGCGTCTAGCCTGCACATAGGAGCAAGAAGCTATTAGATTACAAAAAAGTAAATTGCATGTGTTCTACTGATAATAAGAAGATTTTAGGCCGCATAAAAATGAGATCAACAAATTAAAAATAAGGAATTGTGTTCTTCATAATAACAAGATTTAGGCCTTATTTTCATAACTCGTTTGTTTTCTTTGTTTTTATAAAATTTTAAAGTTTAATTGGTTTTATTAGTTTTTAGTTTTCATTATTTATTTGTAATTGTATTTGTACTTCTATTATAATTATTATAATTATTATTATTATAATTATTATAATTATTATTATTATAATTATTATAATTATAATTATAATAATTATAATAATTATTATTATTATTATTATAATTATTATAATTATAATTATAATAATAATAATAATAATAATAATTATTATTATTATTATTATTTTTATTTTTATTTTTATTATTATTATTATTATTATTATTATTATTATTAATTATATTTTTTATTTTTATTTTTATTATTATTATATATAATTTTGATTTGTATTATTATTATTATTATTATTTTTATGCAATACACCACTGACCACTTCCCACGTACCACCACCTCCCTCCCACGTACCACCACCACTGACCACCTCCCTCCCACGACTGCCCACCACCACCTCCCACCACCACCAATACAACTCACTCCCACTGACCACCTCCCCCCACTCCCACCACGTACCGAATCAACCAACGCACTACAACCACAAGAACAAAACCGATCGACAAAGCAATTTCATATAAAATAAGGATGTAATTTAACTAAATTATGCAATTAAACCATACCTAGGAACATCAACCACCTAATATGGAGAGAATTGAGTGGTGAGTGAAGACAATTGTGTGCCAGTACGTGAGAACGAGCAGAGGAGGCGCAGCGTGGGCCTCGTCGCCGGTACGTGAAGATGAAGCAGATCCTCAGAGGAGGCCGGTGAAGGGGAGGCGCAGTGCCTCGTCGCCGGTGAAGTGATGCAGCTAGGCCGCCGGTGAAGAAGAACAACCCTAGTTACGTTGGAGGCCAGCGAAGAAGAAGTACGGTGAAGATCAAAGCACTGCGCCCACCGGTGGTTGGAGGCCGGTAAAGAAGAACGGCAGACGTTGGAGGCGGTGGTGATGGTGCACGGTGATGGTGGCCGGAGAAACGAGAGAATTGAAGAAGGAGACGTGAGTAGTACGGAATTACGTAGGCTGCTGTTCTGTGAATTGCTAAGTGCGTGAAATGTGAATTGCTTAGGTTTAAGTTGCCCTTGTTTCAAATGGAGGGAAACTTTTGTTCATTTAATTTTTTTTTAATTTATTTTAAGCATTATAAGGTGCTCTTGTTGTATAAGGGCAACTTATGTTGAGCAACTTATAAGGTTTTTTCCTCTAGTGACACCTGGATCCTCGAGCGGATACGGTAATAGAAGAGAATCCTGACATGCCTGTTTCTGTAGGTACCCTGCGAGCCATATTGGTCGGCTTTCATGCTTACATAGGAAAGACAGTCAATGCTGAAGTGCAAAAGAGTATGCTAATTTACACCTCAAGGGCAGCTACCAATCTGGAGCGGCCGACGGAAAATAGGCCATCACTTTCCCTGCGTCCCCCGAATGTATAGACTAGGCAGACAGAAGAGGACGCCAGGAGGCGGTTACCATGGAGTCAAGCTAATCATACTCTATCCCACCTGCCGCGCCGAATGCCCAAGCGGCGGATCGGAGAAACGCCTCGAGGACGTGAGCAACCACAGGCTGGGCTGGTGCCTGACTCTAAGTCTGAACTCTTTGATACGGGTTCTACCCCAGTCATGCCGGATAGACCTCTACCTCATCCAACTTACACACACTTGAGCCAAACACGCCCACGGGCCACTCGGCCAAGTCTGCATACTCGTCGTCATGAGCCTTCTTGACGGGAGCCGTACTCGAGGTACCAGGATCCTGTGTATCACATTCAAGAAGAGGTGTCTAATCTGGAAATCAGACACTCCACCCCTTTTGCAGACAACATCATGAGGACACCCAAGGATCCTAAAATCAAGCCGCCCAATATCGACGCTTATGGCGGAACCACAGATCCAGATATGCACCTTCTAGCTTACAGGCATCACATGTATGTTCAAGGGACAAATGAGTTCGAAGAGCTCCCTGCTGGAACCATCAGCACTTTCTTTACAAAACCGGGAGCTCACAAGGAGGAAAAGAAGACAAGCATGCACCTGAGTCGGATCCAGCAAGGGAAAGATGAGTCATTGAGGAGTTATGTGAAGAGATTCAACTTAGAAGCGAGGCAGATCCCTGATTTTCCAGATGGGGTCGCGTTTGACAATTTTATCAGGGGACTTAAGAAAGGCTCCTTCAAGTTCGATTTGGTAAAGAAAAGTGTGCGGACCATGGCTAAGGTGTTTAGGGGAATACAGTTAAACATAATAACATGTGCGGAAACAATCCCCAAAGCCAGGAAACATGTATAAAGAATAGATTAAGCAAACTTACATTCGAAGCGTGTTTTCCACAATAATATGTCAACGAACACAAACAAAGAACTCCACTTGTCGTTCCTCTACTTGGTTCACCGACACGTTCAGATCCGTCTTGATTATCGTTGCTTAGACAATCGATCAAGAGATTTGCTTTTGGGATGAACACACCTTGGAGGCACAGAGAGAATTAAGGTTCTCTGTTTTCTCCTAGGGTTGTGTGTATTGTGTTGTGTCTAGTTGGAAAGAGTTTAGAAGGTTATTTACATAACCTTACTAACTGACCAAGCCTTGAGGCAAGGCCGGCTAGCAAGCTCTGCGCGCCATCACACTGACACGCACAGCAAGCTGGGCCGTGGGCCGCGCTGCAGCTGCTGTGTCGTGGTCTTGGCCCAAACGCGCACAGCTCCTCGGCCATGGGCCTCGCTGTTGCGTTGCTTTGCTTGCTCGCCTAGCGCGCGCGCGCCCATGGGCCTTGAGTGCTTCGTGCACTCGGCTCGTGGGCCGCTCTTCGTATTCGCGATTTAATATATTTCCGATATATTATTTATCGTTTCGTATATGACGAATCACCGTCATACGATACGATTTATTCGTCTCGCCTAGCTTACGAATATTCGCGATACGATATACGATTCCGATGCAAGGTCTTATCGTATAATACGTTTCCAACTTAATTCCCGAAAAGCTATTAAATGAATTTCCGATTCATTTAATCCGGTGATTTGTTACGTGTCATTGGTGTGACCTTGTAGGTTCAGTCAAGAGTAAGTTGTGAGTTCAATATCCATTAGAACTCACTAATCGGAAGCATTGCTCCAGCTAGCTGTTCCGATCACTTGATCTCACTGAATTAATTGTTCGCAATTAATCTGAACCTTGGTATTAGCCTTAATGCACCTTGGGTGAGGGACATATTTCCTTCAATCTCCCACTGGTCATTCAGACAAGTGTGCATCCACATTCCTTTGTCACTTAGTGTTACTTACTAAACATAAGGTAAGATCCAAGCCATCCTTATTAGGTCCAGAAGTGTTTCTCGGATTACAGAGTTCAACTGTCAAACTTTTGCAGAAGGTTAAGCCTAACCATTCTGAGCACGGCCATGCATTTTACAGTATCTAACTCTCCGAGAGGCCTTGTTACACAGCAACACCATATCCTATCATAGATAGGAGGACAATCCATTCTTACAATCTATGAACACTCACTTCGATTCATAGTACGCCCAATAACTGCTTTTATAGCCTCCTTTTACGGTGCGACGTTTAGCTAGTATCAAAGCAAACTAATTCTCAAACGAGCAGACATAATCGCTCATGTTCTTAGGAACGGTTTCTAATCACCATTAATGAGAACTACCTATGACATGACTTTAATCTCTTAAAGTGTTCTCATGGTCAATCCGATACAAGATCCAATAAGTATCTATGCAAAAGATTATGACATCCAGTCACTCTAGTTCAAGAAACAGAACTAAGTAATCTACGTGCAATCTAATCTTCATTAGTCATTGGTCGTCCACCTTTCAATGACCTGGATTAGGGATCCTTTGTGACTTCAATATTCAAGTTCACTTATGGGTGTTTCTTTGTCGAAGAATCCATCTTGACATCCCATTTGAATGATTTGAATCACATGGACTTATCATTTAATTCTAAACCACAATTAAATGAATATGAAATAATATATTTCATAAATATGAAATGGTTAAACCAATTGTTTTAAACATAGATCTAACAGATGTTCTAAAACAATACTTAGAAAATCAAAGCCATTCTCCAATATGCTTGATTCCCATGGTTGTTACATGTGCGTTGTGTTTCACTTGTTGCAATAGTTTAGTCAATGGATCCGCAGACGTTGTCGTCAGTTCCAACCTTGCAAATCTCGATTTCCTTTCTTTCAACGATCTCTCGAAGTATATGAAATCGCCGCAGTACGTGCTTGGACTTCTGGTGGCTCCTAGGCTCCTTTGCCTGGGCAATGGCTCCGCTATTGTCGCAATACAAAGCCAATGGTCCTTTAATGGAGGGGACAACACCAAGTTCTTCGATGAACTTCCGAATCCAAACAGCTTCCTTTGCTGCTTGTGAGGCAGCAATATACTCGGATTCAGTTGTAGAATCCGCAATAGTGATTTCTTTAACACTTTTCCAGTTACTGCTCCGCCGTTGAGGCAGAACACAAACCCATATGTGATCTGAAATCATCTCTGTCGGTTTGAAATCTTGCGTCCGTATAGCCCTTAACAATCAACTCATTTGTACCACAATAAACCAGAAACTGATACTTAGTCCTTTTCAGGTACTTTAGAATGTTCTTGGCAGCAGTCCAATGCGCCTCACCTGGTTCCGACTGGTACCTGCTCGTTGCACTGAGTGTGAACGAAACATTCGGCCTTGTACAAATTATAGCATACATGATGGATCCAATAGCCGAAGCGTATGGAACTCCACTCATCTTTCTACGCTCATCAGATGTTTTGGGACACTGGTTCTTGCTTAGATATATGCCATGTGACATGGGTAGATGGCCTCTCTTGGCTTCCATCATATTGAACCTAGCTAGCACTTTGTCAATGTAAGTGCTTTGGCTTAGTCCAATCATCCTCTTAGATCTATCCATATAGATCTTGATGCCCAATTTGTACTGTGCCTCTCCTAAGTCCTTCATTGAGAAACACTTCCCGAGCCAAGTCTTTATAGACTCCAACAAAGGAATGTCGTTTCCAATAAGCAGTATGTTGTCAACATACAAGACTAGGAATGCAATTTTACTCCCACTGACCTTCTTGTATACACAAGATTCGTCCTGATTCTTGATGAAGCCAAACTTATTGACTGCTGCATCAAATCGTTTATTCCAACTCCCTGATCCGTGCTTTAGTCCGTAGATGGACTTCTTAAGCTTGCATACCTTTCCTTGGTTCTTTTGATCGACAAAACCCTCTGGCTGTGTTATAAACACAGTCTCTTCAAGAACACCGTTCAAGAAGGCAGTTTTGACATCCATTTGCCATATTTCATAGTCATGAAAAGCGGCAATCGCAAGGATTATCCGAATAGACTTAAGCATCGTGACTGGAAAAAAGGTTTCATCATAGTCAACGCCGTGAGCTTGCCTGTAACCTTTTGCTACCAATCTAGCCTTGTATATGTATACAATTCCATCTTTGCCTTTCTTCAACTTGAAGACCCATTTGCATCCGATAGGTGTGAACCCATCCGGCAAATCAACCAAATCCCAGACTTGATTTTCAGACATGGAGTCTATTTCAGATTGCATGGCCTCTAACCATTTAGTGGAGCTTGGGCTCGTCTTAGCTTGCTTGTAAGTCATAGGTTCATCACTATCCAATATGAGAACGTCTAAGTTTTCAGTCAAGAGGACGCCTGTCCATCTATCCGGCTGAAAAATAGTTCTATTTGACCTACGAGGGGAAACAACGTTTTGAGGAACTACTCCCACTGGCTCTTCTAAAGACCTTGGAGGTTCATCAACCTGAACTTCTTCTAAAGAGTTATGAGTTCGTTGTTCGTCTCGAATCTCTTTGAGATCTATTATTCTCCCGCTTGTCAATTTGGAAATATGATTTCTTTCCAAAAAGACACCGTCACGAGCAACGAAAACCTTGTTGTCTGACTTGTTGTAGAAATAATACCCCATAGTTTCTTTTGGATACCCAACGAAGAAACATTTGTCCGATTTAGGTTGTAGCTTGTCCGAAATTAATCGCTTGACAAATGCTTCGCAACCCCAAATATTCAGAAAAGACAACTTTGGAAGTTTCCCAGTCCATAATTCGTATGGAGTCTTTTCAACAGCTTTTGACGGAGCACGATTCAGTGTGAGTGCTGCAGTTTGCAACTTATGTCCCCAGAACTGTAAAGGAAGTTCGGCCTGACCCATCATTGACCTGACCATATCGCGTAAGGTCCTGTTTCTCCGTTCCGACACTCCATTCCATTGAGGTGTCCCCGGAGCAGTCAATTCATAAAGAATACTGCATTCTTTTAGATGGTCATCAAACTCGTGGCTAAGATATTCACCTCCTCTATCCGATCTTAGAGCTTTGATTTTCTTGCCATGTTGATTCTCTACTTCATTTTGAAATACTCTGAATTTCTCAAACGATTCAGACTTGTGCTTCATTAAGTAAATATAGCCATATCTACTGTAGTCGTCCGTAAACGTTATGAAATAGCTGAACTCACCTCTAGCTTTCGTACTCATAGGCCCACATACGTCCGTATGTATTAGCCCTAGTAGTTTGCTTGCTCTTTCTCCCACCTTTGAGAAAGGTTGCTTTGTCATTTTGCCAAGTAAACAAGATTCGCATTGATCAATCTTCTCTAAGTCGAATGATTCTAGAATTCCTTTCCGTTGAAGTAATTCCATGCGCTTTATGTTTATATGGCCTAATCGACAATGCCACAGAAATGTGAGATCCGAATCCCCAGTTTTAGCCTTTTTGGTATTTATGTTATATATGTGTCTGCTCGTATCTAGCACATAAAGACCGTTTTCTTGTTGTGCTGAACCATAAAACATTCCATTCAAAGCAAAAGAACAACTATTGTCTTTAAATTGAAAACTAAAACCTTTAGAATCCAAACTTGAAACGGAAATGATGTTTCTGGTGATACTAGGAACATAGTAACAGTTTTCTAGTTCCAAAACAAACCAGCTAGGCAAAGAAATAAAATAAGATCCTACGGCTAATGCAGCAATCCGTGCTCCATTTCCCACGCGTAGATCCATCTCGCCTTTATCAAGCTTTCTACTTCTCCTTAGTCCCTGCGAATTAGAACATAAGTGTGAGCCAAAACCAGTATCTAATACCCAAGAAGTAGAATTAGCAAGATTACAATGTATAACATATATACCTGAAGTAGAAGCAACGTTCCCGTTCTTCTCATCTTCCTTCTTCTTCAAGGAATCCCTCTTCCAATGCCCCTTCTTCTTGCAGTATGTAGAAGCAGGAGAACGAGTCACCCTTTTCTGTTTACCAGAACTGGTGTCATTGGACTTAGATGAAGGCGAAGCCTTGCCCTTACCTTTCTTGCCCTTATTCTTGCCTGATTTCTTGAAGTTCTTGCCCTTGCGCACCATAAGCATATCGTGCTTGTTCTCTTACTTGAGCGTCTTTTCAGCGGTTTTCAGCATACCGTCAAGCTCAGTAAGAGATTTCTCCATGTTGTTCATGTTGTAATTCAACTTGAACTGATCATAGCCATGATGAAGCGAATGGAGAATGATGTCAATAGCCATTTCATTTGAGACATCAGAATCTAGAGTCCAATCATTTTAGAACATGTGGGCTCATTGGTTCTCCTTTCTTGAGCTTAGTCTCAAGGATCAACCTCTGAGTCTCGAATCTTTCGATTCTGGCTTGGTCCTGAAACATGTTCTTCAACTCCGAGATGATTTGGTAAGCATCCGAGTTAATGAACGTTTTCTGAAGTTGAGGACTCATGGATGCAAGCATCACACATTTGACATCCCTGTTGGCCTGAATCCAACGATTAAGGGCAGCTTGAGTTACCTCCGGCCCAGCCTCTTCCGGTAACTCTTCCTCAAGGACATATTACTTTTCATCATGCATAAGAACTATTTGCCAGTCGAGGAAATTGTTGCCATTCAACTTCTCTTTGTCGAGAATTGAACGCAGGTTGAAAGTATTGTTATTGTTTGCGGCCATTTTGATTACTACAATCGAAAAGAATTTGCAATAAATAACCATTCATACAATTCAATAACTTTGAAATAAAAGCAAAAACATGCAATCATTAAAGTTATTAAAACATTTCATTCATGCAAAAGCAAAACACATGGTCCAAAATGAATGAAACGATTCCAAGACCCCAAAAGTCCTAAATCCTTAAGCAGCTTTAGCATGTCTTAAGTAGTTTAAGATTTTAGGTAAACAAAACCTATTGCTAGTAATATCCAAATTACTCTTGGTTAATAAATTAATGCCATAATTTATCCCATTGCCACAACTTAATGCCATTGTTGTTTGAGTTGTAACCACAATCAACGTGCTCCTTTAGGACGCCTTACCACCTAAGTCAACTAAAATAGCACCTCGCTTTAGCGTAAAACTACTATCTTAGATCCCTAGATTTTTGTAAGTGCTTGATTTGGAAAGCAATTTTTAAACTCAATATTACTTGGACCTAGTTGTTTCTATGTTGGTTCGATTATTTAGTGAACTTAATCTAATCGATTCATATGAACCAACCTGTTCATGCAAAGCATACATACATTCATACATTCACGCATAATATATATATTAAATTGCATAAAGAAATGGTGATCTATTATGGCCCAAAACATCTTGTCTTGGAGCATCCAATCTTCATCACCTCCTTGTTAGCTTGGCATCGTCTTGAATCTTCGTTCAAATGCTAACTTAAAGTTCTAAACTTAGAAATACTTGAAAATAATAAATTACATCAAAATTTCCATGGTACGCAGACCATATTTAAAACTTTACATTCAAAGATAGAACGGTATGCAGACCGTATTTAACTATCCTAAATGGCCATACTAGTCACTTGGAGTACCTGCATTACATAAAATATATATTCTATGCATTCACCCATTCGTGTGCTAAAACGAATGGCCCATGTAAATATGCAAGTATTTGCGTGAATTAATTAACATTCACGTTCACATAAACGCGTCCTAAAAGATTAATCAATTTCCAAATTATTAATCCTTAGACTTTATTCTAATTAAAATTGAATTTAATTAAAATAATGCAACCTACGAAAATAATTAAAAATAATTATTTCATTTTAATTTCACTTAGTGGCTCCCATTCAAACCAATAATTATTCCAGATAATTAATTATGAAATATTAAATTAAAACTCGCGGCCCGGCCCAAGCAAATAAAATATTAAATTAAATATCCCGTTAGCCCAAATTAATGCAAATATACGAAGCCCAACGAAATAAACAATTTATAACGAAAAAAGTCCGATTACGTACTTGGACTTGGCTTGCGCCCAGCCCAATCCCTTCCGTGTGGCCCATGAGGCGCACGAGCAAGCTCGCACACCCCCAGGGCTTCGCGCGCGCGCGTGCCCGCAGCTGTCGCTGCCCCTGCGCTGCGTCGTTGTGCCTTCGTGCGCTGGACGTCGCATGGCCTTGTGCCTTGCTTCGTCACAGCCCCTTGCAAGCAATGCCTGCCCCTTCCTCGCCCAGCGCGCACGAGGCACGCAACACGCTTGTTGCTGCCCGTGTCGCTACGGCTCGGCCAAAGCACAACAGCCCCGTATGGCTCGACGAGCCATACGTCCACCATACTTGTGTTCGTGCCTTTGGTTCGTGATACGGACCAACTCAATTAAAATAAATTTAATTTCACGAACTTGCATTAATATTATTTTGATTTTCGAAAAACAACGATTTTTAACGATTTAATTAACTCCAACGAAAATCCAATATCGTAAAATTATTAAATCAAGGGCTAACAATATTCAAACTTTTAAGAGCGAACGAATTAACATTAAAGTTTGAACTTTTAATTAATAAAATCCGAAGCTTTAAATCGTTCATTAACATTTAAATTTCAGATTCTTAATAATTTGGTTTAAGTGCGATTAAAATAAACGAAATCATTCAAAATTTTAATCCAATAATATTTAAAATTAGCCACTGACCCATGAAATTATATCCCCTTTCCCAATTAACCGAATTATTAAACCAAAACTAATTAAAATTCAATTAGGGTTTCAAATTTTACGAATTGGGGAAAGGAAAAATTAGGGTTTATACTTATCGGAAAAACCTGAAATGTTTACCATAGATCAAGAATATACCCAGTAACAATGTGTCAAAATTTCAAGCAATTCCGAGTAGTTTAGGTCAACCTTTTAATTGAATTACTGTCCGACACTTTTAATTTTTAATGAAAAATTAACAAAAACACCCAAAAAATGATAATTCGAGGCATGTTTTTGCAATTCCGTTCACATGAGTTGATCTTAGAAAATCCTTTTCAATCTTATTAGGGTTTCAAAACTCGAAAAAAGGAATATTTTTGATTTCGGACCTGATTATTACGCAATTCATCCAATAATTCGTAAAAATTTCGAAAATTCAACAAAAAATTCAAAATTTTCGACAGATGCAAAAACAATAAAATCATGCTAATTCATGCTTTGAATACATAAGGCTCATGATACCACTGTAGGGGAATACAGTTAAACATAATAACATGTGCAGAAACAATCCCCAAAGCCAGGAAACATGTATAAAGCACATATTAAGCAAACTTACATTCGAAGCGTGTTTTCCACAATAATATGTCAACGAACACGAACTAAGAACTCCACTTGTCGTTCCTCTACTTGGTTCACCGACACATTTAGATCCGTCTTGATTATCGTAGCTTAGACAATCGATCAAGAGATTTGCTTTTGGGATGAACACACCTTGGAGGCACAGAGAGAATTATGGTTCTCTGTTTTCTCCTAGGGTTGTGTGTATTGTGTTGTATCTAGTTGGAAAGAGGTTAAAAGGTTATTTACATAACCTTACTAACCGACCAAGCCTTGAGGCAAGGCCGGCTAATAAGCCCCGCGCGCCATCACACGGACACGCACAGCAAGCTGGGCCGTGGGCCGCGCTGCTGCTGCTGTGTCGTGGTCTCGGCCCGCACGCGCACAGCTCTTCGGCCATGGGCCTCGCTGCTGCGTTGCTTTGCTTGCTCGCCTAGCGCGCGCGCGCCCATGGGCCTTGAGTGCTTCGTGCACTCGGCTCGTGGGCCGCTCTTCGTATTCGCGATTTAATATATTTCTAATACATTATTTATCGTTTTGTATACGACGAATCACCGTCGTACGATACGATTTATTCGTCTCGCCTAGCTTACGAATATTCGCGATACGATATACGATTCCGATGCAAGGTCGTATCGTATAATACGTTTCCAACTTAATTCCCGAAAAGCTATTAAATGAATTTCCGATTCATTTAATCCGGTGATCTGTTACGTGTCATTGGTGTGACCTTGTAGGTTCAGTCAAGAGTAAGTTGTGAGTTCAATATCCATTAGAACTCACTGATCGGAAGCATTGCTCCAGCTAGTTGTTCCGATCACTTGATCTTACTGAATTAAGTGTTCGCAATTAATCTGAACCTTGGTATTAGCCTTAATGTACCTTGGGTGAAGGACATATTTTCTTCAAGGTGTTAGATGAGGTCGAGGCCTTTATCCATGCAACTGAAATTTGCAGCGTTCCGAAAGAACCTCGGGGAAGTGATACTGCTGAACCAGCGGCAAAGAAAAAAAGAGCCGGCCTAATGGGACGTGGGCTATTGCAAAAGAGACGGGCGGAGCTCCAGCAGCAGCCGGGCAGAAGAGGTCCAGAACTTATGACCGAGAGCGATTTGAATATAACACAGATCTGTACACAGTCCTAATGGACGTTGGCTCCAAACTTGAGATTGATCGTCCGTTTCCTATGAAATCGCCGCCAGAAAGCAGGGACCACAAGCTGTATTTCCAATTTCCTAGTGACATTGGGCATGAGACAAAGGAGTGCAAGAGCCTGAAAAGCGCGCTAGACGGCCTTGCCGCCAAGGGATTTTAAAGAGCTATATCAGCAGAAATAGTGGAGGTTCGGGAAAGCTGTTTTACAAAAAGAACAAGTCACCTCCCTCGGAGGACGACGGAAATCGCACTGATCCTACGTTTGTGGCCGTCATTTCAGGGGGATTGGCCGCCGGAGGGCCAACCATGAGAGGTCACAATGACTATGCCAAGCGGATGGGACATGAGATGTTTTCGGGAAAGGCTACCGTTGATCCGTTTCCTAAAGTAAAGATAGCAACCCCACATAACGATCCGCCGGTGATCGAGCTGAAAATTTCCAATCTAAGAGTTAGGCGCATTCTGGTAGATACAGGGAGTTCGTTGGACATTATCAGCCTTGAATGTTTAAATCGGTTGCAGCATGACTCCTCCAAGATAGAAACGATTCATTATCCGTTTATTGGCTTTGGGGGTAGTGTCATCCACCTAGTCGGCATCATTTCCCTCCCACTCCGGATGGGAAATAAGAAGGAATTCCGTCAAATGGATGTTCGCTTTCTCATAGTCAAAGACCTGACCGCATACAATGTCATTCTAGGAAGCCCCACTCTGAACAAGGCAAAGGTTGTCATAGTTACTCACCTAATGCTTCTGAAATTTGTTTGTGACGATGGGAGCGTCGGTACTATACATGGTCATCAACAGCAAGCTCAGGACTGCTACTTAACCACTTTAAGCCCGGATGCATGGGGATCAGGTGAGGAGAAGGATATGGTAGGCAATAAACGAAAGTGCGGCGGCACACATTCTAAATTTATGAAAGAAACATTAACCATATCGTCAGCACATATGGAGGGACGACGGCCAGAGCCTGTTGGGGCTCATTACAACGTGGTGTTAAACTTGGACAAGCCAGATAGGATAGTGCCCATTGGAATTTCTCCTGACGACCCGTGGGTGGCAGGATTGGTCCACTTGCTGAGAGAATTTGAAGATATCTTTGCTTTTACTGTTGAAGAGATGCCCGACATTGATCCAGTCGTGGTCGTTCATAAAATAAATGTGGACCTAGACATTAAACCGAACCATCAGAAGAAAAGGAAGCACGGAGAGATTAGAAATCCGGCGAGGGCCGCGGAAGTAAAAAAGATGATGGACACAGGGTTTGTCCGACCTAGTCAATACCCAGATTGGGTTGCTAATGTGGTCCTCGTCCCAAAACCAAACGGCACCTGGAGGATGTGCGTTGATTACACTAATCTCAACAAGGCTTGCCCCAAAGATAGATTACCATTGCCAAAAATCGACCAGCTTGTCGACTCCACGGCGGGGCATGCATGATGAGTTTCATGGATGCATACTCGGGATTTCATCAGATTCCTCTTTGGCCTGACGACCAGGAAAGGACGTCATTCGTCACACAGCAAGGGCTTTATTGCTACAAGGTTATGCCGTTTGGATTAAAGAACTCCCCTGCCACCTTTCAGCGTCTCATTAACACTATGTTCAGTAAACAGCTTGGTAGAAATATCGAGGCCTATATTGACGACATGATAGTGAAGAGTAAAGAGCAGGCGACACATATGGCTGATTTGAGGGAAATATTTGAGACTATCCGTGCTTACAACATGAGGCTGAATCCAAAAAAGTGTGTATTTGGAGTGACGTCCGGGAAGTTCCTAGGTTTCTTAATTGATGCAAGAGGAATTGAGCCAACCCATATAAAATTCAGGCGGTAACCGACATGAGCT
Organism: Spinacia oleracea; assembly: GCF_020520425.1. Taxonomy (NCBI): domain Eukaryota; kingdom Viridiplantae; phylum Streptophyta; class Magnoliopsida; order Caryophyllales; family Amaranthaceae; genus Spinacia; species Spinacia oleracea. The sequence continues at coordinate 107,152,404 of NC_079491.1, read as the reverse complement.
CACCAAAGACTGTAAAAGAAGTTCAGCGGCTTACAGGTTGCTTGGCTACTCTGGGAAGATTCCTTTCCAGGGCCGGGGATAAATGTCACTACTTTTTAGAAAAATCAGGAAGAAATCCAAGTTTGAATGGTCAGATGAGGCAGAGTCGGCCTTTGTAAAATTGAAAGACCATTTGCACACACTACCTTGGCTTGTTAGCCCCTTGCAGGGGGAAGTCTTATACATGTACCTTGCAGTATCTGAACATTCTCTTAGTGTCGTCCTGCTAACAGAGAGGGAAGGGGTACAGATGCCTGTATACTTCGTGAGTCACGTACTTCAGAATGCCGAGGTAATATATCCAACAGTGGAAAAGTTTGGCCTAGCCCTGTTTATGGCCAGTATGAAACTCCGCCCTTACTTCCTAGCCCACAGACTAGTGATTTACACCGACCAGCCATTGAAGTTGCCGTTTACAAAATTAGAGGCGTCGGGCCGAATGTTGAATTGGGCCATTGAGTTGAATGCTTTTGATGTCACTTATGAACCGAGGAAAGCCATTAAAGGGCAGGCATTTGCAGATTTTATTGTGGAAATGACAAGACCTGTCTTTGCTGAAAGTACAAAAATAGTGTGGATACTCTATGTGGACGGGTCATTGTTAGGGGGGAAAATACCCTCTTGGTGACATGGACACATGTGGCAAGCAATGCCTATGTGGCTGCCAGCAAGGCGCATGGTAACACCTTTCAGGCTCACTCTCAATGGTTGGGATCAATAACAGCCGTTACAAACCGTTGATGGAGCCGCCTTTCATTACGCATTTATTATTCAATTATGTGCAATTAAGCACAAACGTTACGTTCTTGTTACAAAGGCCTATAAAATGGCTTATCTTTGTCAGTTTGTATATACGAATTCTAAGCAATAAACCATACTATTATTCCATGCTATTACAACTTGCTCTCGTTACTCTAAATTATCTAGCTCGATCGATTGTTAGCACCATCATCAAGGCAAGTTCGTCTCTAAGTGGAATTTGCCCAAAACAATTTGGCCCCACCGTGGGGCTGACAATCAAAAGCAACTAGATAATACCATTCCAATCACCATTGCCGGAAATGCTAGCTCATCCGATGATATCACTCGTCGCTTCGAAGCCATGGAGCAGCGCATCAACATCCTCCAAAAGGAAAACGAAGCGTTAAACTCCCAGCGCATCAGCCCCCATCGCCACCGGGTCAAGGTTCCAGTACCGGCGAGACACCTCCGGTCTAAAATGCCGTTTAGACCTCGACGCTGCTCCAGACCATCCCCTCCATATACCTTTTGGCGAACTAGGAGGCCCAATCCTCGAACAGATCCGCGAGTTTGGCCCGCTGCCAAGTCAGCCCCTCTCTAACCCGAGTTGGCTTCCCTCGCCACCAACTCAACCGTTTTCTGCGGGTACATCGGCGACCACCATCGCCACAACCACCCGGGTCACCCCATCTCAGGTCGGCATGGCGACATCCTCCACGATGTCGCTTCCCACCTCCTCTCTGGCATCTCGTCCGTTACCACCCCCAATGGTGACCATGTCGATGCCCCTGCCCGTCACAATCCCGGCACAAGGACCGACACCAGCGACTGAAATGCCATGGGATCAACTATTTTATCAGCAAATCGTTCAGCCTGTTGTCAACCTAGCCACTTCAGCACCAGGAGCACCCCCCAGTTGATGGCGGTCCCTTTAGCCAGTCAGGCGCCGCAAGCAGTGTTCCCAAGCACCCTCATGCGACCGGACTCTTCTCGAAACTATTCTCCATATACTCCTCTTAACAGGTCAGTCGTTCCAGTTAGTCACAGTTTCGTAACTCCTTTCCCTTATGTTGCAGGTACCCACGCTACCCAAGGAACGCCCCCTTACATGCAACAAGTGGTGCCGCAGTTCACTCCTCACCAACCTCACGGAGTATACCCACAAAATACTTACTACAAACACCTCCAAGCCAGTCTCCCCGAAACATTCAGTCCCCTCGTCCCTGTGCTAAACAGCATCTGTGAAAACACCAATCATCAACTCCAACAAATTATGACCATGATAAACAAAATCCCAGGAGTACCAACACCAATCAAAGAAGCCAGCCTGGACAGTTATGCCGACTCACCATATGCTGACCCCATCGATGCAATCGACATCCCGAAGCGAATCAGCCCACCCAATATGCCCATGTACGACGGAACGACCGATCCAAGGGAGCACATCTTAACCTACAAGCAGCGAATGATGACTATCCCAGTTCCCAAGCATATGAGGGAAGCTAGCCTTTGCAAAGGGTTCGGTTCGACATTGATCAGACCCGCCTTGAAGTGGTTAACTAGCCTACCATATGGATGCATCACCTCTTTCTCTCATCTCGGCAACATGTTTAATCAGTAGTTCGCTAGCAGCAGATGCTTGGAGAAGCAGACGAGCGACCTGTACCGTGTGGTCCAACGCTCCGACGAACCTATAAAGGACTACATGGCTCGGTTCATCAGGGAGAAGGTAATTGTACCAGAATGCGACGTCCCGACAGGAATCGAAGCGTTCAGACAAGGATTGTATGGAGAAACTGATCTTTGGGGGGATCTTATTAAATACCCCTGCAAGACGTTTGAGGACGCTCAAGCCAAAGCTATGGCCCAAGTCAGGTTGGAAGAAACTCTCTATTCCAGATAAGGAACCAATCACCACACCAAGACGGAGAGGCGATTTCCCTACCCCAAGAGAAATAGTGATCGTCCTGCCCCTTATTCACGACCTCAACACGTAGCAGTGGTGGAAGATGACGACGACTCCGACTGGAAGAGTAGCCCGGACCTGCCTCCAAAAATTAACGAATATTCTTTTTGTGTTGACACTGTAGGTCTGATGAACCACCTCTCGAAGATGGGGAAAGCGGTGCAATGGCCACCGAAGTGCAGTAAACCCGAATCAAAGAAGGACCCCTCAAAATGGTGTGATTTCCATGCCTACGGCGGTCATACAACCAACGACTGCGTTTCATTAAGGAGAGAAGTAGCCGACCTGTTGAAGAACAGATACCTCAAAGACGTCATGTCAGACAAAGCCCGTGGCGTCGTCAACAAAGACAACTCTAACTCTACATCTCGACCTCCTCCACCTCCCCCTCATACTAAAACTGTAAATTTTATTGCTGGAGGTTCTGACATCTGTGGTTTAACTTATTCTGCAGCGAAGAGGCATGCTCGAGAAAACGAGATAGACAGACCGGCCCGAGCCGTAGCCGCGAAGTATCTAACCCCTATATCTTTTGATGAATCTGATGCAGGGGAAATCTCGGACAAACACCACGATGGCCTGGTGATATCCATTCCTGTTGGAAACTGCATGGTCAAACGAGTCCTAGTCGACAACGGCAGCTCAACTAATGTGATGATGCTCGACGCCAGATGGGGCTCAACCCGGATACAGATGTCGTCAAGAAATCTACCGTGTTGATTGGGTTTAGCGGCGAGGCAAAGACCACCTTCGGAGAAGTCACCTTACCTGTTTATGCTCAAGGAATCAACCAACAGGTAAAATTCTGTGCTATTGATTGCCCTTCATCTTACAACATTATCTTGGGCAGGCCCTGGATCCACGACATGAAGGCCGTCCCCTCGACATACCATCAGACCATCAAATTCCCAACTCGATGGGGGGTTCAGGAAATCAAAGGAGATCAACAAGAATCCAAAGAGTGTTACAAGGAAGCAATAAAGCCCTCAGCCACCAATAAATCTTCTTTATAGCAACCACAGTCCAGTTCCGACCCAGCATGCTACAAAGAACCCAAGTCTGAGCGACTTGACGAAGTCATCTTAGACCCTGCGAAACCAGAACAAGTTGTTTTCATTGGGTGCGATATGCCTGACGATATCAGGTCGGAGCTCATCACATTTCTCAAGGCCAACGCAGATTGCTTCGCGTGGTCCCACGAAGACATGCCAGGTATCAGCCCAGACGTCATAACTCACAAATTAAGTGTTGACCCGCATCACAAGCCCGTCAAGCAGAAACGGCGGAAGTTTGCTCCAGAACGTAACCAAATCATCAACGACGAGGTTCAGCAACTATTAGATACGGGAAAAATCAGAGAAGTCAAATATCCAGATTGGTTAGCCAATGTCGTGGTGGTTAAAAAGAAAAACTGAAAATGGCGTGTTTGCATAGATTTCACCGACATCAACAAAGCATGCCCCAAAGATTCTTTTCCCTTACCCTACATCGACGCCATGGTTGATGCTACTGCAGGGCATGAAATGCTCACATTTATGGATGCATTCAGTGGGTACAACCAGATTCTGATGCACTCGGAAGATCAGGAAAAAACCGCCTTCATCACGGAGCGGGGAACCTATTGTTACAAAGTCATGTCATTCGGTTTAAGGAATACAGGTGCCACCTACCAACGCCTAGTCAACAAAATGTTCAGAAAACAGTTAGGCGACACAATGGAAGTCTACATCGACGACATGTTGGTAAAATCCAAGAAAGCCTCAGACCACATTTCGCATCTCCAACAAGCTTTCAACGTCTTGCGAGAATACAACATGAAGCTCAACCCCACCAAGTGCTCGTTCGGAGTCTCTTCTGAGAAGTTCTTTGGTTATATGGTTACTCAAAGAGGCATCGAAGCCAGCCCTGACTAGATCCGCGCAATCATCAGCCTACAATCACCTCGAAATCAAAAGGACGTACAAAAATTAGCGGGCAGAGTGGCCGCCCTCAATCGCTTCATCTCCAGGTCGTCCGATAAGTGCAAATTATTCTACGACATCCTCAGGAAGAACGAGAAGTTCAGTTCGTTGGACCGATCGACATGAAGCTGCATTACAACAACTCAAGCAGTACCTGTCGAACCCTCCGCTACTGTCCAAACCAAAAGATAACGAGGAGTTACAGATATACCTTGCGATCACGGAGTCGACCATCAGCGCAGTACTAGCACGAGAAGAAGACGGAAGACAGTTACCTGTTTATTACGTCTGTAAGTCTCTACTTAGCGCCGAAACAAGGTACTCCCATCTTGAAAAACTTGTCCTTGCATTAGTGGTTGCTTCCGCTAAATTACGCCCTTATTTCGAATGTCATCCTATAACTGTTAGAACTAACTATCCCATGAAGTCAATCATGAGGAAACCCGAGTTGTCTGGCAGGATGCCAAATGGGCAATACAACTAGGTTGTTACGACATCAGGTACGAACCTCGCACAGCCATCATGTCGCAAGCTCTGGTAGATTTTGTGGCTGACTTCAGCCCAAGCCTACAACAAGAAGTCGACCAAGAAATCAACATATTGACCGATCATGGATCCTCATCGACATGGATTCTACATACTGACGGCTCCTCCAACATACGGGGGACAGGCCTAGGCATTGTGCTAAAATCGCCACAAGGGGACACCATAGTACAGTCTGTCTGTTGCGAGTTCAAAGCTATCAACAATGAGGCGGAATACGAAACCTTGATCCTGGGATTATCACTAGCACTCGACATGAGTATCCGCCGACTCGAGGTATGTTGTGATTCATTATTGATTATCAGTCAGATTAACGGCTCGTATGCAGCAAAGGACTCAAAGATGCAGGCTTACTTGGAAATAGCAAAAAGGCTCGTCAACAAGTTTGGCTCATGCACCCTGCAACAAATACCAAGAGATCAGAACACCCAGGCCGACGCCTTAGCCAACCTCCGCTCAAATATTAAACCTAAACTCAATTCCATCCTTGTAGTCCACTTAATATACCCAGCCATTACCAAATATAACCTACCCATCACCGAACAATCTCCACCTACTCAAGTGCCTTCATGGCGCGACCCCTACATACACTAGCTCAAACACAACACCATCCCACCTGGAGTCACCCACGAAAAATCCTTCCGTATGAAAGACTCCAGATTCATCTTGATCCATGAGATACTGTTCAGAAAATCGGTGGCAGGACCGTACCCGAGATGCCTAGATCACGACGAGATCGAGTCGACATTATGCAATATACATGATGGTGAGTGTGGGAACCACGCCGGAGGAAGAAGCTTAGCCCACAAAACTCTTACCATGGGATATTATTGGCCCACCATGAAGAAAGACGCAATAGCCTTTGCCAAGAAATGCGACTCTTGCTAGCGGTTCGCATCCATCTCTCACCAACCTTGTGGAGTGCTCCACCCCATCCTCTCCCCTTGGCCCTTCATGAAGTGGGGGATGGACATAGTGGGACCCTTACCACAAGCATCAGCGCAGCGTGTCTTCATGCTAGCAATGACTGATTACTTCTCCAAATGGATCGAAGCAGAAGCATTTAAACGGGTTCGAGATACCGAGGTCATTTCGTTCATTAAGCGAAATGTCCTCAGTCGGTTCGGCATCCCTTCCAAGATCATCTATGACAACGGTTCTCAGTTCATCAGCAACAAAACCAAGAAATTTTGCAGCAGGTACAACATCACCTTGCATACCTCAACACCGAGATACCCTCAAGCAAACGGCCAAGCCGAATCAAGCAACAAAATCATCATCAACAACCTCAAGAAGCGCCTCGACGACGCCAAAGGAAGATGGGCAGACGAATTACCTATGATCCTCTGGGCCGACAGGACAACACCCCAGACGGCGACCAATCATACTCCTTTCTCCATAGTCTTCGGTTGTGAGGCAGTCATCCCTCCCGAAGTCGAGCTACCCACGGAAAGAAGCAGTTCCATGGCACCAGGAATGAACGACTCAGTCCTAGCCTACGACATCAATACCGTCGATGAACTCAGGGAAGCAGCATTGATCAGGATGGCATCCTACCAACAAGGAGTCGCGAATAGCTACAACAAAAACATGAGAGTTCGAGTATTTCAGCAAGGAGATTGGGTTCTGCGCAAAGTCTTTCCAAACAAGAAAGATCCTCGACATGGCAAGTTAACTCCGACATGGGAAGGTCCATACCAGATTATAAGGCGAACAGGTCATTGCGCGTACGAGTTGGTTGATAGAGACGGCACACCTATCCCAAGAAGCTGGAATGCAACACACCTGAAATTGTACCATTTTTGAAACACTTGAATCTTTTCTTTTTCTAGTTTTTTCCTAACACACAGGAACTTCGGTATCCACCGCCGCTATGTCGACACCCCAACAAAACGGTGTGGGCATGATGTCTTACGAACCCGAGAACATCTCGGACATTACTATGTTGAAACGCAACTACAAAGGACAAAAGAAGTTAAGTCCCTCGTCTCTGTCCTTTTTACTTCTTTCTTCTTTCGTATTACTATCGTTACTAACTTAGGCATCGGAGGGCCGTTGGCTCCACCAACGGCCAACCTTCACGCCATCATCTCGTTTTGCAGATTACAACACTATGTAAGTATAAACGCACATTTAGACGGAGTAGCAAACATAAGAATACAATTCGACCTCGTCTAGTATTTCCCCTTAACCTTTCTTTCCTTTCCTCTCCTTGTCGTAATTTCATTTCATTTCCATGTTGCTCTATACTGACTTAAGCATCGGAGGGCCGTTGGCTCCATCAACGGCCAACCCTCACGCTCTACTATGTTGACAGTATGATGCCCACATGATGATGGATTCGACAAGGAGAGGGTGGATGGATTGATGTATACAACACAGAATACATGAAAGCAAAAACTCGAAATTGTACACACGTGTTCAAGGAAACAAAGTGCAAGGAAACATTGTCAATTTTATTCAAACATTCTTGTATACATTACATATTACAATTTTACAAACTACAAAACACAATTTAGGCCATTACAAAAACGCCTGGTACACTACAATGTACATTACATACATAGTGGAATACATATCTACATTTTGCTACAGTATACATTTTGCAGCATCTCCTCTGACAGGCTGGAGGCGTCGCCAAAGTCAAAATTCGAGGTATGTGCCCAACCTGCAAAACAAAACACAAAACCAAACACATTTTTTCCAAAACACAAGCATTCACACAAACCCAAATTGGAAATTTAAAGTCCACAAATATTTACATGACTTGTCCCCTTGGACAAGCCCAAAAAACACCCAAAAGACTGCCGCCATTAAGGCGAAACACAACCACAATATATTTCTGGCCTCCTCAAAGGCCAAACACACAAATATTGTTTAAAACAAACCATTGTTTAAAGAAAATACCATTGAAAATTTTAAATTTTTAAGGATGGGGGACAGAGCTACTCCTGAGGACCTGTTGGACCTACATTCTCCCCTTGTTCGCCATCACCTGGTGCCGCCACCGTCTCGGCATTGGGTCTGGTTGCTGTTGCACCCTCCTCAACGTCTTCTTCATCGCTAACGGAACTAGGGGGGATATAGTCATCGGGGAATGCAGCGTTGAACTGAGCAATATCTTCGTCAGGAGTCCAACTCATATGTTTGCCCACCTTGAAATCCTCCATCATCTCAGCCTTCATCTTCCAAGTGTACTAACCAACACACTCAAAAATCCTCGCCTTGACTTTGGAGAGAGACGTCTTCAGCTCGTCGACCTCAGCAACCAGCGTCTCCTTCTCGGCATTCAGCGTTGCAATCTCAGCAGCCCCCTTTTCTTGCGCCACCTGCAGCGCCTCAACCCTGGACGTCGCCTCCTTGGCCACGCCGCCAAGGTGGCCAGCTTCCTGCTTTGCTTTCTTCATGTCGTTTTTTAGTGTTACTATTTGATCCTCTAACATTATGACATGATGGCGTGTAGTTAAAGCAGATTGCAGGGCCTATTTAAACAGGAATAAGCAAGAATAAGCACTGAAAAACGAGACGATGATGGAATACAACAACTTAAGGAGACACAGAATAAGCAAGCAAAAACATACCCTCCATGCATCCGAGACGCTCTCGACAGTTGCAGCAATTGGGGACAGGGACTCTTGACGCTCTCGGCTAGACGGCATCCACAGGCGGTCGACCTCAGGCCAAAGCTGGACTCATGGCGCATCTGCCGACCCGTAGTCGTCAGGAAACTCCACTGCAAGCTTCCTCTTCCGAGAAGGAGGCGATACCTTTTTCTTAGCAGGCAGGGACGAGCCAGTCTCCCCGGTCACCGTGGCGTCGATTGAAGCCTTTGGCAGCCTCAGAGGTGACAACATGGTGATGGGTTTAGGTCGAGACACACTCCCCAGTGCCTCCAACGTTTTTCTCAGCAACGCGTCCGTAGAGGGTGCCTTGCCAGAGTGTTGATGAGCGACATTTATGTCGCTCTTAGCTTAGGATTTTATGTTAGTTTTTATACTTTTTTATAGTTTTTGTAGCTTTTTGTGTCAATTTTATAAGTTTCGTTCCATCTTGTGCTTTATAGGTGATTATGATGAAAAGGCATGGAAAACAAGTAGAATCAAGCAAAAACAGGGCTTGTGCGATCGAGTGATGGTTTGTGCGCCCGAACAGAGGAGTGCAAATGAGTACAAGGAATATCCTGTTTTGTGCGACCGAACGTGCTCTGTTATTCGGTCGCACAAGCTTGATTTTTGGAGGCAGAATGTCTCTAATTTGGGATGCGACCACACAAGGTCATCAACTCGATCGCACCAGAGTTGTGCGCCCACACAAGGCATTTCGTTCGAGCGAATCGTGCTGCAGAGGAATTATGAGCCAAAGAAACTCCATTCGACCGAACAGGGTTCTTCGTTCGGTCGCACATGACGAAAAAAAGGTTCTTCGCTGCCTTCGCTCGCACAGGACCCAGTATGTGCTCGAATGACTCTTTTACGTTCGGTCGCACAAAAGGTCTGTGCGACCGAATGGTTGCGCGGGCTGCTCTTATTCGAATTTTGGCTTCTATTTGGGGAAACTTATAAATAGATTTTTCGATTATTTTATTATGTGTAGAATTTTAGTTGATAATTTTAGATTCTTAAAGTTAGTTTTTCATCATTTCTAGAGAGAGAAACTCTCCTCCATTGAAGCATCAATTTGTAATTCTCTAAACTCTTCTTCTAATTTTGTGCAATTGAATTCAATTTCTTAATTCTTGCTTTTGTTTTGATTGTTGATTGTTCTATAATTCCTTCAAGTCTTGAACTCTTCTTGATTTTACTTAGTTACTTTGATTCTTAATTCTCTTGTTGATTGTTCAATTGATTGTTCTAGTCTTTGATTCTCTCTTCTTAATCCTTCAATTTCATGCTTGCTAGTGTAGACTTAATGGATTTCTTGATTCCTAGAATGGCTAGTGAGTAGATTTAGGTTAGGGAAAGGGGAGAATCTAGGGGCCTAATTAGGGGAATTTGATGATTTAATTGATTAATGATTGATGTGATTAAATTGATTTAGTGCTAGGATTTTCCATGATCAATTGAGTAGTAGTTGCAAATGCTAGTTGATTGAGTTAGATTGGAATGTATGATTTAGGTTTGGCAAGACATTGTGAGCCTAATTCATGCAAGTGAATGATAGCACCTATTATATGCTAGCTTATCTAGCTTAGGACTATGCGAAAGCTTTCCATAGGCTAGGTTGCTTCGTGTGCTCTATCCGAGAGGTGGCGAGTACGTCATTAGTTTTCATTCCCCTATGTGTTATTTCATTGCATAATTCATGATTACTATATGATAGTTCATTTCCCCCGATTTCCCAAGACTATCCCCAACTCCCTAACGTTTAGTTTCCTTGTTCCAATCTAGTTTAATTCTTAGTTTAGCATCTTAGTGATAATTGAAATCAAACCTCTTGTTCGAATTAGCTAGACATTTAAACTCGAAAACCATCGTTTCTTTGGGACGATCCCTTTACTTGCCACTATAATTCATATGGTTGGTTGGTCTAGTGGTTTATAAATTTTGTTTGATTGTGGCGTTGATCTTTCAATGACGGAAAAACGCCCTATCAAGCGTGTCGACGGGCCAGGTCCTGTAGAAAGCATTTCCGACGACACAACCTCGTCTCAAAAGTTGTAATTTATATATTTGTTTTGAAAAGGGCAATGAACCCGAAGTTGTAAACTAACCCTAACACATGTTTACCTGTTGATGTCGAAATATTCGCAGGTTCAGAGATCTCTTCTTCTTGAGAAGGTTCCTCACGTTCGAACTTGGTGCCAATAAAGGCTCTGTCCTTTAGAGGGACTCCCAACAGCACAACAGTTTTTTCTACAGCCTCGGCACCGACTCCAACCGTGTCGAAGGATGCACCTACAAAAACAGGAAAGTGAGACAAAGTCAAATCAACAAGCCCAAAAAACACAAAAAACAAACAAAATACCTCTAGCCATCCACTCCCCCGTCAAGAAGCCGGAGTCGGGCCCTAAACTAGCCAACTCCACAAAAAAAAACAGACCCATCCACTCACGGTCGTTCGACTTGTCCGCACCAAGAAGAGCCTCCCTGTCATCCTTGACATGCAGCAAGTACCTTCCAGCACCGTAGTTCTGGACTTTGTAGGTGTAAGCCAGGTCTTCAACCCGGAACTCCATGTCCATTTGGTCGGCCAAATGGTCGACCAAGCATCACTCACCAAACTTGCGGCATTAACTACGCCGGAGGCACCGCCAAAGCCCTCAAAACTCCCCGCACCAGTGGCGAGAAAGGGTAAGTGTGCCCAATTTTGAAGGGGTACTCATAAAAGCACACCCAGCCGTCCGATGACCAATGGACCCGTTCATCGGGCTGCGGCAACCGAATTATCGCCGACGGAGGGAAGCCACACTCTTCCCTGAGCGCCGCCACATCTTGTTTCCCCCAAGTGGCCGGCCGAGCATTCTTCTTGTCCGGCATATGGGTGGGACTGAAAATTGGCCCCTCGACCAGATCGCACTCCACCACTACCTTCTTGTTCTTCGCGCGGGTGGATTTCGCCCCCATTCGTTGCGACATAGAAGGAATTGAAGGAAGGAAAGAGAAGGAAAGGAGATGGAAGCGAAGCGGTTACCTAAGGAAAGGAAAGAGAAAGGGCGTCGATTGCTTTTTCTGAGAAAGAGAAGAGAGAGAATGCAGAAGTGAGTAGGGGTGGTTGGACGGACATGCCTATTTATTGGCGCAGTTGAGCGGTTGATCTTTCCAAAGCAAATCATCATTACTCTAACGCCGTCAGTGTTGGGAGGATCAAGGGGCAGTTTCCACCCTTTCTTCTGTGAAAACCCATTTATCCTTTTCAACTTCCCAGAATAAATTCAAAATGGGTTTGGGGACAATTGTTAGGGGGGGAAATACCCTCTTGGTAACATGGGCAGATGTGGCAAGCAATGCCTATGTGGCTGCCAGCAAGGCGCATGGTAACACCTTTCAGGCTCACCTTCAACGGTTGGGATCAATAACAGCCGTTACAAACCGTTGATGGAGCCGGCTTTCATTACGCATTTATTATTCAATTATGTGCAATTAAGCACAAACGTTACGCTCTTGTTACAAAGACCTATAAAATGGCTTATCTTTGTCAGTTTGTATATACGAATTCTAAGCAATAAACCATACTATTATTCCAGGCTATTACAACTTGCTCTCGTTACTCTTAATTATCTAGCTCGATCGATTGTTAGCACCATCATCAAGGTAAGTTCGTCTCTAAGTAGAATTTGCCCAAAACAGTCATCCGCACAGAACGGGTGTGGAGCCGGGATAATCTGTCAATCACCAGAGGGAGATACATTTGAGTATGTTGTGCGCTTTAACTTCCGGGCGTCCAACAATGAGGCTGAGTATGAGGCCCTGTTTTGCGGCATAAAAATGTGCAAAGCGACAGTGGCTGTGGAGATCCTGGCACTATCTGATTCCCAACTTATTATTAGTCAAGTAAATGGGAATTACGAAGACAGAGACCCTATAATGATAAAATATATGCAGACCGTCCACGAAGAAGTGGAAAAACTGAAGAGTTTTGAAGTAAGGAAAGTTCCTCGGTCTGAAAACAATGAAGATGACGCATTGTCAAAATTACCTAGCTCCGCATCATGTGATACCCCCCGGCATATATTTTGGGAAGTAAAGGATCAGAAAATAATTGAACAGCTCGAAACGGCAACTCTAGACCTAACGTCCACATGGATGGATGATATAATTAACTTCAAGATGAATGGAGTCCTACCCGATGATACAAAAAAAGCGGCAAAGCTACAGAAAAAATGCTCCTGGTTCGAAATGTGGAACGGCACACTCTACAAAAAGGCATATTCCCGTCCTTTGCTGCGATGTGTAACTCCACAGAAGGGGCAAGAGATTCTAGAAGACCTTCACCAGGGGTTCTGCAGCTCGCACATTTGAGGAAGGGCCTTGGCAGAAAAGGCACTTCGGACTGGCTATTACTGGCTGTAGACACCTAATTCTTGTCTCCCCTTTGGGATGATGACGATACCATTATCCTTGTTAGGCGATTGGAGTAACTCTAGGCGGAAATCCCAATTGCTAAGAATACCTCCGAAATCCAAAGTCCAAAATCCAATCCCCGAGGTCGTTCCCCTCCCGGAACTCGGTACAAAATACAACTTCCAAAATCAAATTTCAAGATCCAAGTACAATCTCAACTAGTGGACCATCCTATTGGTCTTACTAAGCCTTTTCCACTTAAAATCATATAAGGCAAGTCAAATTCGGGCGCCGACCCACAAAACCGAGCGTGCCGGGCACCGTCCCGTAAAACCGGAATTCAAAAACACGAGAAAGATTTGTTTTTAGACGCAAATTCAAGCCTTAACCTCCAAGAAAACACTACGTGCCAAACATCGTACTATTCGTACGAAGGTACACCCATACAAGAAAAATTAAGGACGGCATCTTTCCGTCCTTTTTGGCGACATTCAGCCCACGTCAGCAGCGCCCAGCGCTTGCCTGGCGCCAGGCGCTGGCGTGTGCTGGCGTTTTGCACCATTTCCCTCCTATAAATACCCCTCATTTCCATCGAAAAAAGAGGGAGCACAACACATACAACGTCGTAATTTCGATATTACTCCTCACATTACAAACTTCAAAACTCTTCAAAACGCATACAAAAATTCCAAAATTTAAGAGCAATTGGGAGCTCGTGCCTAAGCCTAACTAGGTAAATCCGAATCCCATTTCAATCAATTATGCTATTTTGATTTCAAATGATTAGCAAGTTGGTGTTTTTTTGTTATAAAAAACCCCACTTGCAACAATCATACATGCTTTTTCTAAAATACAAACTTTTTCAAAATACAAATTTTCAAGATTCATGGATGTTCAAAGTTGTTTGCATTCATCTCTTTGAACTAGAATCACCTTCAAGTGTGGAGTAATCAAAGATGACACCTTTTAGCATTTAAAGGTTTAATCTTTTGAGATTCAAAAAAACTCCATTTTTCAATATACAAGTTCAAGTCTTCAAATTTCAATATACAAGTTCAAGTTTTCGAATTTCAATCATTTCAAGTTCAAGATTCAATCTTTTCAAGTTCAAACCTTTCAATATTCAAGATTTAAATTTCAAGTTCAATATGCAAAATCTAGGACATTTGGGTTGAGCAACCTCTCCCAAGTTGAGATTTTTGGCTTTGAATTCGTGTCGGGAGCACTTATTTTCAAGGAGCCGCTTGGCGTTCGAATCTCATGTGCCCAAGTACAAATTTCAATTATGCACCTTTCAATATCGCAATTTCAATAACGCACTTTCAATATCGCACTTTCAATACCGCAATTTCAATACCGCAATTTCAATTTCGCACTTTCAATTCTGCACCTTTACTTGCCGAGTCCATTTCTAGGCAACGTGGACCTACTCCCTAGTCCTTTTCTAGGGGGTCTTGTATTTACTAATTCCGCACTTTATTTAGTATTGTGATGGTTCTTTATGTGCTTTATTGCTTTCATCACCAACATGCTAAATACAAAAAATATACAAAGGTTACATCACGCTTAACGAAGATATTTTTGGACAAACCGGCCTTAGGTTCCTTAAATCAATCTTTAAAGAAAAGTGACCACCGTACAATTAGAAATTGTATTTTGTTCTAATTTGCAAACCCACATAGTCTAATCTTAGGGTTTATTTTCGTAACAATGTTGTGCCAACGTACTTGAATATTTCTAAAGCTCGCCGAATAAGCATTTTCGTTCCCGAGCCCGGATCTCACCCATCAGTTTCAAGGATTCAAGGCCTTATCCAAAAATAGAGTCATTTTGCGGTCTTCCCAAACGAGACCTAAAGTAAATTTGGTGGCAACTCCTTCGAGGTGCAAAAACAATTCAACGGTTCTCTAAACGAACCGCCGCGTGCCAACCCCCCCCCCCCCATTGTAGGAAAAAGATAAAAAAACCCCCTACAGTAATTGGCGACTCCACTAGGGACTTTTCTAATTTCAATTTCGAAAATGAGAGCAACCAGCCACTGATCTGCCGAAGTACTGGATGCCAGCATTGGCGCCAGGCGCAGCCCCTGCGCCAAACGCCGCTACCTGCATCCAGGACAGTGGCTCACAGTGGCTTGTTTCCAACTTTTGCTCAACTTTTCGTGTTGGGAGTTAGTCTGTTTTTGCATCTGGAAGGACGCTCCCAAGCCTCGTGAACGAGTGCCGAAAAACGGGCTTTACAAATACAAATTCAAGTATGATTTCAATTTCAATTTCTAGGCATTTTTCGAAAACCATATTGTGCAAAATGAATTTCTACCCTTGCCCAAACGGATGTGTTCTACATTCGGGCAAGCCCCGGGGGCAACGAAATGGTGACTCTCCATACGGTTCCCGACCAAAGTGTGTGACCATTTCCTCGCCTACCGAAACTTGGCATTTGCTTGACATTCCCGATGTCAAGTATGGAGGCCGTCTGCCGACACACACTTCCCTTAGGCGGAACGTGAAAGCTTGTCGTCGGATCCGTCTCTTAGCCGAGTACCTTTTTGACACCCAAAGCCGACCACTTGCATCATACAAAACTTAGACCGACCTTAGGTTGAGAACTTTGCATGTCGCATTCATATTCATGATTAGTGTGACAACGTGCTTCTTGTGCATTGTGTGGGCGTCTTTGCACGCGTGAATGGCTAACCTCGAGTTCTAGCTTGCCAAAACCAATTATCCTCCAACTAGGAAACCAAACCCCTAGGAGCATCATTCAAACCTCATGCATCTAAATCGCCAATTTTAGGGTCTTTAGGAGTGTCACTCCATTTGATTCAAAACCCTTAAACACGCCTCACGCACAATGCCAAATTCAAGTTCAATCTAACGGCGTCATAATGCCGGATTTTCAAGTCCAAATTCCAAGCTAAAAATTCAAAATCAATCCAACGGCGTCATAATGCCGGATTTTCGAGTCCAAGCTACAAATTAAAAATTCAATCCAACGGCGTCATAATGCCGGATTTTCCATTTCAAAATTCCAACTTTCAAATTCAAAATTCAATCCAACGGCGTCATAATGCCGGATTTTCGAGTCAAGATTCCAAGTTTCAAGTTCAAAATTTAATCCAACGGCGTTATAATGCCGGATTTCCTAGTCCAAATCCAACGGTGACATAATGCCGGATTTCCTAGTCCTCAAGCTTCAAGTTCAAATTCAAAATTTCTAGTCCAAAACTTCAATTTTCAAACACAACCCAACGGCGCCATAATGCCGGATCTTCTAGTCCAAATTTCGAGTTCCAAGTCAAGACCTAATCCAACGACGCCTTTATGCCGGATTTTCTAGTCCAAATTTCAAGCTTCAAACTTCAAAGTCAAAAACCACAAATCCAACAGCGTCATGCCGGATTTTCTATTTCAAACATTCAAGTCTTCAAGCATCAAAGTCAAGTCGCCAATTCCAAGGCTCAAAACCTCAAAGTTCAAATGCCAAAGTTCATGACCGGCGTAATGCCAACTTTTCAACTCCAATTTTCAAACCTCAAATTCCATGTCAATCTTTCGAATTTCAAGCCCTATGCTCAAAACTTCAAATTCCAAATATATGTCGTCGTAATGCCGATTTTCCATTCCGCATTTCAAACCTCAAGCTTGAAGTTCAAAAATTCCAAACCTTCAAATTTCAAATCCTACACTCCAAGTCCACGGCGGCATAATGCCGGACTTTCAAGTTCCTAAATTCAAATATCTCAAATCCACGGCGACATAATGCCGGATTTCCCAAATACGAAGCTTCATGTTCTACATACAAAATGCGTCCTTTTCCATTTCAAAATTCAAACTTCGAGTCAAACTCAAAATTCAATCGGGTTGAAAATCCCCTGAAATAATACAAGTTCAAATCCATGGGTTGAAAATCCCCTAAAATAATACAAACCCCATTCCAAACATTTCCAACGGGTTGAAAATCCCCAGAAATAATACAAGTCCAATTGTTCAATCGGGTTGAAATTCCCTTCAAATATTCCAATGGGTTGAAACTCCCCTAAAATATTGACGGGTTGAAATTCCCTTCAAATATTCCAATGGGTTGAAACTCCCCTAAAATATTGACGGGTTGAAATTCCCTTCAAATAATACAAAACCAGTTCTCTTTCAATCGGGTTGAAATTCCCTTCAAATATTCTGAGTCAAATGGGTCGAAACTCCCTTCAAGATTCAATTTCCTAGTACAAGTCCAATTTCCAAATCCTAGAGCGGGTTGAAATCCCCTTCAAATAAGTCCAATTTCCAATAGGTCGAAATATTCCTTTTCGATCTCCCAAATTCTAGTACAAAGAGCCAACTTTCACAAAAGAATGAACACTCCTCTCAAACATTTCCAACGGGTTGCAAATCCCGAATACAAGTACAAAATCCGAAATCCCGAATCATCGGAGTGACACTTAGAGTCAAGTCTAGGTCTCATTCATTCCATGCATATCATATCATGTGTCGGGAAGTTCAAGTTCTAAAGTTCAAAATCATGTCCGAACTAGGTGCTCAGATTCCTCTTCTCAAGATCCTACTCAAGATGACTTCACTAGCAGCAGCTGTAGCAAAGCTCTATGAACGTGTCGAGGAAGCCGAGGCTCGCATAAGGGCTCTCGAAGACAATCAAGAAACTCTTTTCCATGCTATGGGCCCATTCGAGGTAGAGGAAATATTTCATAATTAAGGGTCTGTACCACACTTTGTGCAACCAAGTGAAAACTCAAAATCTGGGTTACCTCAAGGAGACATTTGCGGGGATCTGGGCCAGCGATGATGAAGACACATATCAGGACCCTCCTGTTGAAAAAATCTCTGATGATGAATGCCGAGAAATTGTAAGCGTCGACTGGTACTTGGACCCTAAGGCAGAAAACAGTGTTCAAGTCATGACTAGGTCTGTTCGAATTCAAGAGCCAGCCAACAGAACGGCACCAGCAACAGATGTTCCTCTAGCCACCGAGGAGAACCCTCTAATCAAGCAATTGAAGCGCACTAAGGCAGAGGTTAATATTTGGCAACTCATGGCTTCCTCTGTGGAGCACCGCACTGCTCTTATCAATGCTCTGGTCAAACTAAATGTCACCCAGAAGTCACTCCTGATGAATTGATCGGGTTGCTTACAAATCTGGAAGAAGGAATCACCTTTACTAATGAAGACCTCCCACCCGAGGGGGCGGGCCATCAGAAGGATCTCTATCTGACTGTTGAATACAAAGATAAGATCATCCCCATGACTCTAGTGGACAATGGATCGGCCATCAATGTGTGTCCTCTCCGCACTGCCGAAAATCTGGGTTTCACCCCTAGTGACTTTTCTAGTTCCACCCAAGGTTTTCGTGCCTATGACAACACTCGTCGGGAAACAATGGGAACTCTCACTCTACTACTCCGCACAGGGCCAATCGAGCGGAAAGTGAGCTTTCAAGTGCTCAACATCAAAGTAAGTTTCAATCTCCTACTGGGAAGACCTTGGATCCATGACCTCAAAGCAGTGCCATCTTCACTTCACCAGAAAGTCCGAATGGAGGTCCAAGGAACTGTCATTACCCTGCACGCGTCTCATCCAAGGACCAAGATAGCCGACAAGGCTTTGATATTAATCGAACATGATGACAGGGACGAAGACCTCTGGGGATTCAGTGCTGAAGTTGAGGCCATCGAATCCCGAATGAATCCCATGGCAAAGCGCATGATGATCAGGCGTGGGCGTTTCTTGGGCACTACTCTGCCACCACCCACCGAATCTCCTTTCAAAGCCCAAGGAAAGACCATTTGTTGCTGTCTGGGATATAAGCCTACTAAGTTCGATGACAAGCAGCAAAACGCTAAGCTAAAGGCCCGTCGAGCTGGCAAAGATCAATTCAAATTACCTCTTCATCAACTCACACTCAATGGGCAATTCGTGAAAGAAGGAGAGGATGACTTATACTTCGACTTCCCAGAACCATTCTATGACTCTTCAAAGGGGGTTCTCTACCCCGGATTCGAGACCTTTCAAGATTGCCACTTTCTAGAGGATGCTCCTCTAGTGCAAGACAAGGCCTCCCCTGAATGCCTTGATTCCTCGGCTTTCGGTCTGCTTTTTGGCCAGGAGATGACCCCAGCCATTTCTGAAGACACCATGGTTCAAATGATCACTCAAATCGAAGACTTCGACCCGTCTAAGGTGATTACTCCAAGTGAGAAGATGGTCAATGGCTGGAGAAAGTCTCTCAAGATAACAGCTCCAAATGGCAAAATGTTCAAGATTACTGTGGGCGAAGGATCTATGATGAGCGAGTCCGAGTCTGAGGATGAGTCTGAATCTGAGTCTAGCAATGAGTCTAAGTGTCTAGAACTAGAGTCTTGCATCAATCAAGTGCCTCTAAAGGCCGAGCTTCAAGTCAAAACAGTCGATGTAATGATTGCTGATTTCAATAACACTTCAATTTCTACTTACTCCTCGAGTCCTAATTCAAAATCAAATCCTAATCCACACAACTTTGCTTCACAAGAAACTGACTTTGAATTTCTAAAAGCTATCGAAAATCATGAAAACAGGATGCCCATAATTGAGGAAACAGAAAAAATCAACCTTTCTAACATCAGTGATTCAAAACTAGTTCAGATTGGTTTAACTCTTTCCCCATCAGAGCGGGACGACCTTATCAAGCTACTTTCGGAGTATGTAGACGTCTTTGCATGGTCCTATCATGATATGCCAGGGGTTGATCCAAGCATCGGTCAGCATACAATTCCCCTTATTCCAGGGTCAAAGCCCATCAAGCAGAAGCTCCGTCGCATGAAACCGGATGTTTCCCTCAAAATTCAAGAAGAGGTCTCCAAGCATTAGAGGCCGGGTTTATTCGAGAAGCAAAATATCCATAATGGATCGCAAATGTCGTCCCAGTTCCAAAGAAAGACGGCAAAGTACGAATGTGTGTGGACTACAGGGATCTTAACAGGGCCAGCCCTAAAGACGGTTTTCCATTGCCTCACATCGACGTCCTGGTCGACAACACCGCAAATCATGCCTTACTCTCTTTTATGGACGGGTACGCAGGCTACAATCAGATTCCCATGGCAGAGGAAGACATGGAGAAAACAACCTTCATCACTCAGTGGGGTACATATTGCTATACAGTTATGCCGTTTGAACTAAAGAACGCAGGAGCAACTTATCAAAGAACAGCAACAGCTATCATGAGCGATATGATTCACAGGGAAATCGAGGTATATGTCGACGACATGATTGTCAAATCCAAAGAACGGCACGAGCATACCTCAGTACTTCGAAAGTTTTTCAACAGGCTCAGACAATACAATATGAGGCTCAATCCTCAAAAGTGTGCATTTGGGGTAACTTCAGGCAAGTTGCTCGGATATGTCATCAACTCTCGAGGCATAGAGGTTGACCCTTCAAAAATCAAGGCAATTCTCGAGATGCAACCACCAACGAATGAAAAGGAAATTCGGGGTTTTCTCGGCAGATTACAATATATCAGCAGGTTCATTTCAAGACTCACAATGATCTGTGAACCAGTATTTCGAAAGCTCCGAAAAAGCGAGCCCAAAGTGTGGGATGACGATTGTCAGCATGCATTCAAAACAATCAAAAGCTACCTTTCTAACCCGCCAGTACTAAAACCAGCAATGCCAGGGATTCCCCTCAGGCTCTACCTCACAACAATAGATTCAGCAGTGGGGGCTATGCTTGCTCAAGAAATTGAAGGCAAGGAGAACGTCGTATACTACATAAGCAAAAAACTGATCGAGTACGAGACCAAATACACTCAGCTCGAGAAACTCAGCATCGCCTTGGTTTGGGCCACAAAGACACTACGACACTACATGCTCTCCCATACAATACATGTGATCAGCAAAGCCGATTCTCTCAAATATCTATTCGAGAAACCAGCACTCAACGGACGTTTTTCCAGATGGTTGGTCATGCTAGAGGAATTCGACCTCAAATACATTCCACATAAATCTATCAAGGGCTCAGCAGTCTCAGATTTCCTAGCCGACTGTCCTGTCGAGGCAGAAGAGGAGGATTACGACTTACCCGACGAGCAAATCTTAATGACCAGTGATGACAGTTGGTCAATGCATTTCGACGGTGCCTCCAATCAGAACGGATGTGGTGTTGGAGTAATTCTAGTAGCCCCAGACGGCACACACATTCCTATATCAGCAAAACTGCAATTCAACGTCACAAACAACGCGGCAGAATATAAAGCATGCATTATGGGCCTAGAAGCCGCCTTAGCCCTAGGCGTCCAGAAACTTCGAGTGTACGGGGATTCCTCCCTAATCATCAATCAAATTTCCGGCAAATGGAAAGTAAGGAGCGAGAGCCTGGCTCCATACCAATCTTACCTTGAGCGGTTGTCCGAACAAATAGAAGAGCTCCGCTATACATACCTCCCGAGAGAGGAGAATCAATTCGCCGATGCACTGGCAAAACTGGCCTCAATGATCAACATTCCCAGCGGCATGGCTGAAATGCCACTTTTAATTGAAACACGTCAAGAAGCAGCATATGTCCATGATGTTGACAACGTCGAGCAAGACGAAGATGAACCTTGGTTTATAGACATCCAAAGGTATCTACAAAGTTCGGAGTATCCCCCACACTTTTCAATCAAGAATCGAAGGGCTCTACGACTACAGTCAGCCAATTTCGTCATAGAGGGCGGCATTCTATACAAAAGGTCCCTTAACGGTCCTAACCTCCGATGTGTTGACAAGCACGAAGCTCAAAGA
This sequence comes from Spinacia oleracea, assembly GCF_020520425.1. Lineage (NCBI taxonomy): Eukaryota > Viridiplantae > Streptophyta > Magnoliopsida > Caryophyllales > Amaranthaceae > Spinacia > Spinacia oleracea. The sequence continues at coordinate 107,130,383 of NC_079491.1, read as the reverse complement.
GTCATGGACAATGTACATGCAGGAGTCTGTGGCACCCACATGAATGGGAAAATGCTAGCTCTCAAGATCGTCAGGGCACGATACTATTGGACTACCCTCGAACGGGACTGCTACTTCTTTGTCAAGAAGTGTCCCACATACCAAAAGTGTGCGAATCTGAAGCACATTCCTCCATCACTACTATAGTCTCAATCATCACCGTGGCCATTCTCAGCCTGGGGTATCGACGTCATCGACAAAATCACTCCAACAGGCATCGGGGGTCATGAGTTCATACTGGTCGCCATCGACTATTTCACCAAATGGGTCGAGGCCAGGTCATTCAAAGTATTAGGTTCCAAGCAAGTGGCCCAGTTCATACAAGAAAACATTATATGCAGATATGGCGTTCCTCACGAGTTCATCAGCGACCAGGGAACCCATTTTCATGGAGAGTGTGAAGATCTATTCACCAAATACAAGATTCAACATCATCGCTCTTCACCTTATCGCCCACAAACTAATGGGGCAGTCGAAGCAGCCAACAAAAATGTCAAGACCATCATCATGAAAATGACTAACAATTAAAAGGACTGGCCACAAAAGCTGCATTTCGCATTGTGGGGATATCGAACTTCAATTCGCACTTCAACTGGTGCAACTCCGTTCTCATTGGTCTATGGAATGGAAGCAGTACACCTATCGAACTGGAGATACCTTCTCTAAGGATAGTCCTAGAAAGCAAAATCCGAGAAGCTGCATGGGTACAAGCAAGGTATGACGAGCTAGTCATGCTCGATGAGCGGCGGCTTCAAGCCGCTCACCATGTACAAGTCTATCAGCGCCGAGTGGCCAGGCATTTCAACAAAAGGGTCAGAACCCGAAACATCAAGGAAGGCGAGCTTGTCCTGAAAGCCCTTCGTAAAAGCATCATGGACCCAAGGGGAAAATTCAAACCCAACTGGGCAGGCCCATATAATGTCAAGAAGATCCTCTCCGGGGCAGCAGTTGAACTAACAGACATCGACAGAACAGAATTCAGATCTCTTACCAACCTCGATCAACTCAAGAAGTTCTATGTCTAAGTTCCATGTTCAAATTCAAGAATCCAAATTCAGGTCTTGTAAGGTAGTCAGAAGTACGTCCGGCCTGATTCCCTAATGGGACACGTAGGCCACCTCATTTCGAGGCCCGGCCACTTTAATACAAAAAAATTCAAAATTTCCTCAATTAAGGGCATCCTAAAAATCAAATCAAATCAAATTTCAAAATTTGTTGTTGTTTTTATTCCAAATGTGCCAATTCAAAGCAACGCATGTTCAAGCCGAATTTAACACAATAACTTATTTGGCCCTAAGGCCTTCAAAGCTAATTTAAATACAAAGTCAGGATTAAGTGAAGCAAAGTTCAAAAGCCTTTTCACTTCCTAAACACATTTTTCAAACACATTTTCAAACACATCTTCCAAACACATTCTAAACACAATTCTTTCCAATACAATTTCAAACACATTTAGCCTACAAAGATCTAGGGTCGGGCGACTATGCTCTCGAGTCTCGGCACCTTGAGTACTATCCCCTGGCTCCTCCCGCAATCAATCATCAATCTTCCCCTTGCCCAAGCGGCGGGAGAAGGAACTTGCAAGCCTTTGGATTCCGAACGGTCAAGCACCAGACTGGCCACACTCCCGTCACCTTCCTCATAGTCAGTTGATGCAGGACGTCTAGCTCTAGAACCTCGGACTCTAGCTGGTCCAGAGAGAGAAATGTCCCTCTGGCTTTGGCCTCTCATCCATACAATATACCCCGCAGACAGAGCAACTGGCTCAGGGGGGAACTGGATACTCAAGAATGGTTTGGCGATCCAATACCGCCTCCAAACTTCAAGTCGATTTTCATTTAGCGCAACAGGTCTCGGGATCTCCTGTTTCAAGCCATATTGTCTCATCACTCGAGCAGGCGAGTAGAAGACCAGCATTGTGAGGCTTGGCACCCTCAAAGCAGTAGAACCAGGAGCATGTTTCATAGCAGCAATTCCCCACCAAGGAACTACCCACCTTATACAAGATTCGATCCCAAAGAGTGCGCATCTCCACTCATCCAATGAAAGCCGGCCATACACCATGGGCCGCACGGTGAATCCTTTTCTATTGTAGCTCGCCATGTTCTCCGGTGGTGCCAACAACATGAGCCTCTCCATAAGCCAAACCTTGGGGAGTATACAAGAAACACATGTCAAAATTCAACATTCAAAATTCAAATACAAGTACAAGTTCAACAATACAAAGAAGGCTCCAGATCCTTACCTGGAGTAATACCAGACTTCCCGACGGAAATGAAGAGGGGTCCGACTTCAGCATGTCGAGGCCCATCAATGTTTCGCCAATCACAAGCGGCATTGGGTCCCGACCATTAGCAAATTGCTCTACAATCTCTATTAGGGAGGCATCACCATTGCCAAACCCCTGCTTCAAAAGATGAAGCGAGCAAATATACAAAAACTCAAGGCTCTCAAGCGGAAAACTTTGGGAACATCAAGCCCAGAAAAGTAGGTGACAAAGAGGGACAAATCCACCCCTCTGCCATATACAACAGCACTCAAAAGTGGTGGCTTCAAGCCCAAATACCTTTCAAAACTCGAGAAAAAGTGTTCTTCAACACTAGGCATGCATGGCTCCAGCATCAAGGGCCACCCCAATAGGGCACTAAATTCCTCAGGGAGGGGACATACCTCATTATTTCCGAAGCGGAAGACATGATGATTTGGGTCCCAAGCCTCTAGAGCAGCAAGAATCAAGTGCAAATCCAATTTTACGAATCAGAAAGAGACGAGCACCCCAAGATGCATGCCATCAAGCTCCCTTTTCTCCAACTTGCCTAGCGAACCAAGCCACGAGTTCAAGGCCTTTCAAAAGACACAGCCATATTTTCTTTTCTTTTCAAGAGGAAGCAGTATGCAGTAATAGCAGGGAAGGATTGATGCAAGAAATGATCCAACAAGCTCCCTATTTATACAAGAGTCGGCTTGCACGACAGCTCACAGGCGCCAGGCGCCAAGCCTGCGCCAGGCGCAGGGGCCTGCATCTAAGGACGAGGCCACTGTCCTTTCTTATGACTCCGAGTACACACCCTTTAGTGTTTCGGACAGCAGAGTACAACCTCCATTATTCAAGATTCCAAAGCCGCAAGCCGCGCAATTTCAAGCAGTCCGGATCAATGCTTCATGCAAATCTCGGGTCGATTTTTTCAAAATCAAGCATTTTAGTCCTAGATCGGCGTCCTAAGTCGAGTCTGCATATGCATAAGCAAGAGTTGAATATAATTTGACTTGCGCTTCTCCTAACCAAAAAACCTCAGTCAAAGTGGGGGCTTATAGTGTGTACATACACCCGAAAAAATGGGCAAATTTTTTTTCAAAATTTTTCGCAAATTTTTCATGCACGCATATAGCTACAAAATTTCAAGGCACACACTACGCATACAATTTCAAGCATTCAAATATGCAAATCCCAACCTTCAAAATTTTACAAACCAATTCAAGTTCAAAACCATACAAATTCAAGTTTCGAGCCATACAAACACAATACAACTAGCCTATACAATGTCAACCCAGGCAAGCTGGAACTCGCTACCATGCAGGGTCAGTTTGAGTCATTATCAGCAGTGATATCAACCATAGGTGCCTTGTCCCTATTCCGCCTCCTGAGGCGCTCCAGCTCCTGATCCAGCTTCGTCCCAGGGGTACTAGGATCCTGCTCCGAGATACGAAGTGTGCCAGTGGAGGGATAAACTCCCTGCTGAGGGGAGGAATACTGATACGGTGGCGGCATCGGCATATACGGGTACGACCCATACATCTGAGCCTGGCGCATCCTATCCATCTCCGCGTAGCAAGCCCATGGACCTGCACCCCAAGGCTGAGGACCACTTCCTCCGAAGTAATAGCCGGAAGGAGGAACAAAGGGACGTGAACCGCTAGCACCTCCGAATGAATGCCTGGTGGGGTCAACATGTACAAAAGGGGAAGCTCCCCACTCAGCATCAGAATGCCTCTGATGAGCACCAGCACCGGACCCCTGTCCCAGCTCAATGCTTGGTCTCTCCTGTCTCAAAGACGTCTCCGCCTGAGGCTCCCTGTCAACAGAGTCCCTACGGTCTCGACGGCGCTCCTATACAAGATATAATTTCAAGAATCAATTTCCCAAGTTGGAATTTCCAGTATACAAGTTTCAAAATCAAGTGAGGTACCTCTCTGTTCCGGCCAGAAAGCTTCCGGGTCAGCTTGGCGTACTGCCTCTTCCAAGAATTAAGCAAGAGCATCCAGCGACGCACTCTCACCCGAGGCGCCTGCACAAAAAATTCAAGATCAATTTCCAAATACAAGTTACAAACAGTTTCAAAAATGCAACAGTACTTACAGGGGCGTAATGCTCGGGTACAGCATCATATGATTTCTGGTGCGGAGGAGAAGCCCAAGGAATGGTCTCCACCACCTCTTCCCCGTCCGAGTTCTCATAGCGGAGGATCCTATCAGCATGAGGAATGTCCTCAGGATCAACCTCCTCCTCCTACATACAATCATACAATCAATACAAAAATACAAGAATACAAGATTCAAAAGCTCACCGGCAGTACGAAGCGTACGGTGGAGCCAGCCTCCTCAAGAAGTCGTCATAGCTCCCCTTCCTGTGTACGAACTCCCTCCAAGAGCGGCAAACAGCCTCGCCCCTAGCCTCCGCATATAGCCGGGCCAACTCTTCATCCAACGCCAGCATGGACTCCGGCGGATCCTTGGGGACAAGTCTATCCCCTAAATTGTGTTGAAGGGACACTCGCTCCCCCAGATACCACATATGGCGGTACAGCCCGGGAAGCAAAACCCGCCGCCCAGACAGGAATTGGGCACAAGCAGCCGAGACAGGTACAACTGCATTGGCAAAAGGATGCCATACCACCTACAAAGCAGACAACTCGGGCAACAGTATAAATAAAAATACAAGAAAGCAAAACAGTACAAAAGATTACCCTATCAGCAGGCAAAACTCTCCAAGCTCTGCGAGAAGCCGCCAAGGACGCACCTACGCGCACCGCTCCTATCCAAGAGGCAGCATGCGCGTAAGCCGCATCTCTAGTACGCTCCGGCGCCAAAGTCGGAAAGTGCTCATAGATCCAAATCTTTCGAGGAACAAACAAAACATCAGTCAAGTTCAAGATACAAGCATACAAAAACAAAGTACAAAATATAAGGAGTCTCGAATACCTCCAGCACGCTCCACAGGGCAGCCATGCTCGGGTCACTCCCTAGTGCAGTCCAGGAGGCCCGCCCCATTTCATACAAGAGGTGGCTATATGCCAAACCACCCCAGTTGTAACTCGGAACAGCTCTCAAGTCCCTCAGAGCGGACAAGAAGCTAATATGCACCCGACTGTTCCTACTCGGGGTAATCACTCTGCTAACCAAGACAAGGAGGAAGAGCCTAACCCTCTGCTCTGCGGACACACCCTCACCACAGATAGCATCCACAAGCACTGTTACAGTAGCGTGAGGGTCGTCCTCTAACAAATCAACAACAGGGCGGAGCAGGTCCCTGGCAACGGCCGAGCGCCACGTCAGCTCAGAGTCAAAGGTCACATTCCTCTCAGAAAAAGGAAGACTTGTAATCATAGCAAACTCAAGAGGGGAATAGTAATCTCCCCCCATGCCATGTGGAGAATGTTGGTGGTATCCCACCACAACTACAACAAAGCCCACAAACGGTTCTTAATCCCCGTTCTCCTCAAGGAACCTCCCATGGTGCGCCAGAATCGGCCAGGCCCATCTGCGACCAAATCCCCATAGCCTCCTCATCAACACGGAGAGCTTTTAAGGCCCTCTGAACTTCCACCAAGGACCAGTAAGTACGAAACGGCTTCCCGTCGGCCTACAGGTGAACGAGTTAGCTCAAAACCTATACAAGTACAAAGTACAAATTCGAAACACAGTACAAGACTCACCATGCCAGCGCGAGGCCGCTGAGACAAGTGCCAATCCGGCCGAAACACCAGGTCGGAAGGGGTCCAACCAGCACCAGGGAAAGCAGGCGCATCTCGGGGAACCATACCCCCACCTGGTGCCTTTATTGCAGCCGCTTCATCATCCGAAGCGTCTTCCTCAGCAGCTCCAACCACGGATGATTCAGCGAGCTTTCTTCGAGTGTGACGAGGCATACTAAATCAAGCAGCATACAAAGTGTCAAAATTCTAAACTGGGGGCTATCTTACACTAGCCTAAACAAAGTCAAAAAAAAATGCAAAACAAAATCCCCAGTGGACCTCTAGTTCAAGATACAAGTATTACACCAACGCCTAGGCTACCCACGCCGAAGCAGGTATTCAAATTCTACACCAACGCCTAGGCTACACACGCCGAAGCAGGTATACGATTCCTACACCAACGCCTAGGCTATTCACGCCGAAGCAGGTATTCAAGTTTTACATCAATGCCTAGGCTATCCATGCCGAAGCAGATACGAGTTCAAAACTTCAAAATTAGAAGTTCCAATAGTTCACGTTCAAGTGGCTATCAAACAGTTTTCTACAAGATTCAAGAAGCTTAAGCATGCAAGCATCATTTCAAGGTACGAGAAAATCAAAACTACATGCAATCCTAGAGTTATTTCATAAGAAAAAACATGAAAAACATACATGGACAAGGCAAGAACAAGACCAAGGGGAGAAGCTAATCGACCTTTGAGAGAAAGGAAGCAAGAATTTCAAGTGAATGTGCCTCAAAATGGCACGGCAAGGGGCACTTATATAGTGCTGCCCAGCGCCAGGCACCGCCCCAGCGCCGTGCGCTGACCTGCAGCGCGCGCGGTCTCCCGTGCTGATTGCACGTCCTTTGCTGCTACGGTCTTCCGCACCAAGCATCAAACGTCGCATCGAACCATCCATCGAAAATACGGGTATACACCTGTATCTCCAAGTACAGAAAGATGAATATTTCAAGAATACAAATTCCAAAAAATACAACGACTCAGACGTCCAACTCCCAACGGAACCAAGCTCCGGGAAAGTCAGTCGAAATTCAAAATTTTAAGGGCTAGTAAAAAGCTCTTATCCCCAGCAAAGCACATCCCAACGGATTAACTCCGGGTGTCAAAGTTAAAAATTCAAAATTCAAAAATTCAAATTTTCGATGCCAAGCTCCGTTCTGAACTGAAGGCGGAAAAGTACAAGTACAAATCGGAGTCATCACCAACCGCACCGAGGTAGACTCTATCCTTTTTTTAACGCCTATTTTGTGCAGGCACCGGCGTACAAAGAGTGGTCTCGATTGCAGAACATCTTGACCATTCTCCGTCCCTTTCGAAATACTTTGACTTGCGCTTTCCTAAGCGAACGCTCAGTCAAACTGGGGGCTTCTGTAGACACCTAATTCGTGTCTCCCCTTTGGGATGATGACGATACCATTATCCTTGTTAGGTGATTGGAGTAACTCTAGGCGGAAATCTTAATTGCTAAGAATACCTCAGAAATCCAAAGTCTAAAATCCAATCCCCGAGGCCGTTCCCCTCCCGGAACTCGGTACAAAATACAACTTCCAAAATCCAATTTCAAGATCCAAGTACAATCTCAACTAGTGGACCATCCCATTGGTCTTACTAGGCCTTTTCCACTCAACATCATATAAGGCAAGTCAAATTCGGGCGCCGACCCACAAAACCGAGCGTGCCGGGCCCCGTCCCGTAAAACCGGAATTCAAAAACCCGAGAAAGGTTTGTTTTTAGACGCAAATTCAAGCCTTAACCTCCAAGAAAACACTACGTGCCAAACCCCATACAAGACAAATCAAGGACGGCATCTTTCCGTCCTTTTTCGCGGCATTCAGCCCACGTCAGCAGCGCCCAGCGCTGGCCTGGCGCCAGGCGCTGGCGGGTGCTGGCGTTTTGCACCATTTCCCTCCTATAAATACCCCTCATTTCCATCGAAAAAAGAGGGAGCACAACACATACAACGTCGTAATTTCGACATTACCCATCACAATACAAACTTCAAAACTCTTCAAAACACATACAAAAATTCCAAAATTCTAGAGCAATTGGGAGCTCGTGCCTAAGCCTAACTAGGTAAATCCGAATCCCATTTCAATCAATTATGCTATTTTGATTTCAAATGATTAGCAAGTTGGTGTTTTTTTGTCATAAAAAACACCACTTGCAACAATCATACATGCTTTTTAAAAAATACAAACTTTTTCAAAATACAAAATACAAATTTTCAAGATTCAAGGATGTTCAAAGTTGTTTGCATTCATCTCTTTGAACTAGAATCACCTTCAAGTGTGGAGTAATCAAAGATGACACCTTTTAGCATTTAAAGGTTTAATCTTTTGAGATTCAAAACTCCATTTTTCAATATACAAGTTCAAGTCTTCAAATTTCAATATACAAGTTCAAGTTTTCGAATTTCAATCATTTCAAGTTGAAGATTCAATCTTTTCAAGTTCAAACCTTTCAATATTCAAGATTTCAATTTCAAGTTCAATATGCAAAATCTAGGACATTTGGGTTGAGCAACCTCTCCCAAGTTGAGATTTTTGGCTTTGAATTCGTGTCGGGCGCACTTATTTTTAAGGAGCCGCTTGGCGTTCGAATCTCATGTGCCCAAGTACAAATTTCAATTATGCACCTTTCAATATCGCAATTTCAATATCGCACTTTCAATATCGCACTTTCAATATCGCACTTTCAATACCGCAATATCAATACCGCAATTTCAATACCGCAATTTCAATTTCGCACTTTCAATTCCGCACCTTTACTTGCCTAGTCCATTTCTAGGCAACGTGGACCTACTCCCTAGTCCTTTTCTAGGGGGTCTTGTATTTACTAATTCCGCACTTTATTTAGTATTGTGATGTTGCTTTATGTGCTTTATTGCTTTCATCACCAACATGCTAAATACAACAAAATACAAAGGTTACATCACGCTTAACGAAGATATTTTTGGACAAACCGGCCTTAGGTTCCTTAAATCAATCTTTAAAGCAAAGTGACCACCGTACAATTAGAAATTCTATTTTGTTCTAATTTGCAAACCCACATAGTCTAATCTTAGGGTTTATTTTCGAAACAATGTTGTGCCAACGTACTTGAATATTTCTAAATCTCGCCGAATAAGCATTTTCGTTCCCGAGCCCGGATCTCACCCATCCATTTCCAAGATTCAAGGCCTTATCCAAAAATAGAGTCATTTTGCGGTCTTCCCAAACGAGACCTAAAGTAAGTTTGGTGGCGACTCCTTCGAGGTGCAAAAACAATTCAACGGTTCTCTAAACGAACCGCCGCGTGCCAACCCCCCCCCCCCCCATTGTAGGAAAAAGATTAAAAAACCCCCTACACTGGCCAACCCTGAAGGATGATGCAGTCTCACTGGTTAAAAGGTTTGACAAATGCCAACGCTTCACTGGTAAGTGGGGTATGGACCTCCTAGGGCCGTACACCGCTGTGCCGGGAGGAAGGCATTATGTCATTGTTGATGTGGATTATTTTACCAAGTGGGTGGAAGCGGATGCATTAAAGAACATCAAAACTTATGATGTGAAGGCATTCATCTGGAAAAACATCATCACTCACTTCGGAGTGCCCCAGTCTATTGTTTTTTACAATGGACCTCAATTTGAGACACCGAAGCTTAAAGATTGGCTAGCCGACCATGGTATAACCGATCATTTTGCATCAGTCGGCAGGCCGCAGGAAAATGGACAAGTTGAGGCTTTCAACCAGACCATTTCTGAAGGAATGAAGCAGTTAGATGAGACTAAGGGATTGTGGACTGACGAGTTGCCAAATGTCTTGTGGTCAATCCGTACCACGGCAAAAAACTCAACTGGAGAACCTCCATTCTTGCTGGCTTATGGAGTCGAGGCGGTCCTCCCTATAGAAATGGGCGAGCCGACTCTTCGAGTTATGATATACGATGAAAATGCCAACTTGGAAATGATGAAGGCGGCTCTGGACTTTTTACCTGAAGTGAGAGGCAACGCCGCCCTAAGCCAAGAGCTACACAAGCTTCGCATGTCCAGAGAATACAACAAAAGAGTCTCGAGGCGAGTTCTGAAAGTGGGGGACTTTGTTCTTCGGAAAATAGAATCTGTAGGACGGGCGAATGAGCAAGGCAAGCTAACTCCTACCTGGGAAGGACCATATGAGATATATGACGAGGTTTGGGATGGCACCTACCGCATCCAGGACATGCACGGTCGGCCTATCCTCCGGACTTGGAATGCAGATAATCTGAAAAAGTACTACTTTTAAAGAAGACCCTAGCGTCAAGTTATAGTAGTTTATTCCACTTCAATCCTAAATGGCTTTAGTAGAGTAGTTTCTTTGTACTTGGCTAAATTAGCCTTGCAAAAAATATAAATAAAATTACTCTCCTTTAGCTCGACATTTTTTCCTTCATTGAATGAAAGCCTAATTGTTTAAACGGCCTAAGAAGTGGCCAAGATTAGCACACGTCCATAACAAGACTAATTGATGGAATCCTAAGAAGTGGCCTAGATTAGCACTAGTTATAGGCTGATCACCTATTCAACTACCACACTTGCAGTATACAAATACCATTGCGGCCAACTTGTTCATAAAAACAAGGGTTGCTTTGTAAATTGTCCCGCGGCATACAAGTATTTCAACTTAGCCGCTACGACTTGCTTGCCTATAAAAATAAGAAAGGGTCGACAAATATGTCCTTGAAAACAAGGATGGCTTGCATAACAGCTCAACGGCGACGATTCGTGCCGTCCATACGGTGGTTGTCCATTGCACCTGACGAGCCTGTCTAGCGGCAATCATACCTATTGATTGACTTGCGTCAATCAATTCTAATTTAGACACGCTCGTCAGGTAAAGTGACGACTATACATCGTAATTGGCCGCGGCATGCTGATTTGTCTTGCGGCAAATATGTCCTTGAAAACAAGGATGGCTTGCATAACAGCTCAACGGCAATGTTTCGTGCCGTCCATGTGTTGGCTGTCCATTTCATCTGACGAGCCTGTCTAGTGGCAATCATACCTATTGATTGAATTGTGTTAATCAATTCTAATTTAGACACGCTCGTTAGGTAAAGTGACGACCATACATCGTTACTGGCCACGGCATGCTGATTTCTCTTGCGGCAAGTATGTCCTTGAAAACGAGGATGGCTTGCATAACAGCTCAACAACGACGTTTTGTGCCGTCCATGCATTGGCCGTCCTTTTCATCTGACGAGCCTGTCTAGCGGCAATCATACCTATTGATTGACTTGCGTCAATAAATTCTAATTTAGACACGCTCGTCAGGTAAAGTGACGACCATACATCGTTACTGGTAGCGGCATACTGATTTGTCTTACGGCAAGTATGTCCTTGAAAACAAGGATGGCTTGCATTAAAGCTCAACGGCGACGTTTTGTGTCGTCCATGCATTGGTCGTCCATTTCATCTGACGAGCCTGTCTAGAGGCAATCATACCTATTGATTGACTTGCGTTAATCAATTCTAATTTAGATACGCTCGTCATGAAAAGTGACGACCATACATCGTTATTGGCCGCGGCATGTTGATTTGCCTTCCGGAAAGTATGTCCTTGAAAACAAGGATGACTTGCATAACAGCTCAACGGCGACGTTTCGTGCCGTCCATGCAGTGGCGGAAAAGTACCAAGCCTCCCCACAATCATACCTATTCACTTGAATCGTTGGAACACAAATAAATATAGACTAAAGGAGGCAAGTTTCACACCCATTCATTTAAAAATGCCTAGGAATGGCGTACAAAAGCAAAACAAAAAGTGTTAAGTGCTCAGCAGGCACAAAAGTACATACGCCAACGGCGCAAAACATAAAAACATAAATTATTTTTGCCCTCAGGCACAGAAACACTAAACTAAAAGTTGTTTTATAGGAAGGCAAACAAAAAATCAGGAGACAGGGGCATCATCTTCGTCATCAGACGGCACAAACTCCGGAGGCGGTAAACCAAGACGCTCAGCAGCAAGCACAGCAGAACTATGCTCTAAGCGCCGCTAGAACCACGCAAGGTCATACTCCTCCATGTGGTTCTCCCATGCGTGTTTTACACCATCCTTCATAGCCTCCTCCCCTTGATCATAGGACTCATGAAGACGCTCCCTCAAAACACGAACTTGCGCCCTGGCGGCCTCCAACTTCCCTAGCATGCGCTCGGCCTGATTGGCCAACTCCTTTACTCGAGGATAGTCCTCAAGTTGAGCTTGGAGCTCCACCACCTGTGCTGCTGCCACCTTGTTCTCCGCCACCATCATTGTCATGTCTTTGTCCTGCTTAAGGATTTTTTTGAGAAGCTCCGCCTTGCTCGACTTCAACGTCGCCAGCTCCTTTGCTTGGAGATCAATGGTCGTCTGTTTTTCAATGCGAATCTCCTCGATGGACTTAAAAGCATAATCACCATGATGGACAGCATCAGAGGTTTGGGCTTTGAGCCTGACGGCCTTCTTCTTCCTCAAGTTTTTGTAGAACTCCATTCGAACAAACAACTGCAAAGTAAGACCAACATGTTAAGCAGCTACCCCCGAAAACATAGTAAGGAATTTACGACAAATAGATACTCACGTCAAGTAAGCTGGCTTGGATCGCACCGAATTGAGCTTCATTTTGACCAGGAAGGGAGGCAACATAATCTTGAGGGACGGCCTTATACACACTACGGAAAATTGCCGCCCTTTCCCTGGCTGAAAAATGAGGCGTATCTAGAATACGCTCGTCCTCGGCAGAAGCAGCATGCTCGTCCTCTGGAGCTATAGGAAAAACAATGTCCTTAGGATGACGTGGAGAGAATGAAGAACTGCCAGAGGAGGCTTGATACGTTTGTACAACGTTCGAGTAAAACTTACCACCGGAAAGTCTCGCTCGGCGGGTAACCTCCACAGGATTCTGCGACCGGGCGTTGGTAGGAATGCCGGCAAGAGGATCTGCTCTTTCAGTGAGGTCCCCAACATACTTCGATTTGGACACCAAGTCCACAACCGAAGTCGTCTTGTTCACCAGCTGTTCATCACCTCCAAGATGAGCATCCTCGATGACCAGTGCTTCCTCCTTCTTGGCCAGGCGGCGTGGTTTGGAACGAGGTTTCTTAGCCGCACTTGGCGTCTCAAAAGTGGCCAGCGCAGCCCTCTTCTTTAGCGGCAAAAGGCCAGTACCCTTCTCCCGAACAGCCTGCTTTGCCGCATCCTTTGCTTGCTGAAACACACACAATACAAAGTTCAAAATCTAGACTTATCAACAAAAAGGACGCTCGTCCATAAATAGTGACGAGGCGCCTTGCAGTGAACACAAGTCATTACCTAAGTAGTGACTCATCCTCAAGTAAGACGCTCGTCCATAAATAGTGACGAGGCACCTTGCAGTAAACACAAGTCATTACCTAATTAGTGACTCGTCCTCAAGAAATACGCTCGTCCATAAATAGTGACGAGGCGCCTTGCAGTGAACACAAGTCATTACCTAAGTAGTGACTCGTCCTCAAGAAAGACGCTTGTCCATAAATAATGACGAGACGCCTTGCAGTAAACACAAGTCATTACCTAAGTAGTGACTCGTCCTCAAGAAAGACGCTCGTCCATAAATAATGACGAGGCGCCTTGCAGTAAACACAACTCATTACCTAAGTAGTGACCCATCCTCAAGAAAGACGCTCGTCAAATAAATAGTGACGAGGCGCCTTGCAGTGAACACAAGTCATTACCTAAGTAGTGACTCGTCCTCAAGAAAGACGCTCGTCCATATTTAGTGACGAGGCGCCTTGCAGTGAACACAGGCCACTACCAAAATAGTGACTCGTCCTCAAGAAAGACGCTCGTCCATAAATAGTGACGAGGCGCCTTGCAGTGAACACAAGCCACTCCCAAAGTAGTGACTCGTCCTCAAAGAAGACGCTCGTCTATAAATAGTGACAAGGATTTTAAAGTTCACGAATGTAAGGTACATTTCAGTATGATAAGATAAAAGGACGATTATAATTCTACTACTTACCTTCTCCTCCAACTCGGCCTTGGCCTTCTTCATCTTGGCTTCGTAGATATCGGCCATCCAGTCTGTCATCTCACCCTCGCCCATAACAGCCTCCTTCAGCTTTTACTCATTCCTTCCTCTACACACGAAAAGAAATAATGGTTAAAGAACGAACGAAACTAAGGCAAGGTGCATGCAGTCTATGACTCTACCTTTAGACATAGAGTACCCTAAGCCCACGGCAGCTAAAAACGCCTCGTCCCGTAATTGGCTTATGTACGGCAACCACTAAGCCGGCACATGAAAAGTCTTGTCAGCAGTCAGATGGTAGGTGTTGGTCTTAAACATAATCTTTATGTGATCCCACTCTACAACCGTCAGAGGTGGGAGGGCCTCATCATGTTCCATATAATTGGCCGTGGGGCTCCAGCGGCTCATCCTATAATACATGTCCAGGTCGTCAGTATGAAAGACGACCCACCTCTTCCTCCACTTGTGCCATTTGGAGATTTTTCCCACTATTGTTTGGTAGGTGCCCCGGCTACTCAGATTAAACCACCCCTCGGCGGCATTGGGGGAACGAGAAATGGAAACCAGATGAAGGAAAGCGTTAAAGGATGGTTGTACATTCTTCAGCGCACATCTGGCGATGTAGCCAAATACATCTGCCCAGGAGTTTGGGGTCAATTGGGCCACCCCAATGTTAAAACTGTCTAGAACCTCCACCACAAAAGGATGCGGAGTAAACCTCATGCCTAGTTTAATGGCAGCGGCATACACGGGATACTCTCCATGTGCTAACAGGCTGACCGTCGCCTCCAAACTGGCCGACACTCTCATCTGATAGCCTTCGCCCACGGAAAGGCCGTCCCTCAGGTCAGCCCCATTCTTCTCCAGCCATTTCATCCATTTCTGATTTGGATGAATCTCTGACGGAAGGAGATGAGCCTCTTCCCGGGCCCTTGGCCTAGCCGGCGCTTTAGCGCAGCTTTCCCTTCGGCAATTAAAGGCATCGGAGCCACAGTCGGCTCCTTAGTTACCTGGCCCGCTGTAGACACCTAAATCGTGTCTCCCCTCTGGGATAATGACGATACCATTATCCTTACTAGGAGGTTGGAGCAACTCCGTGCGGAAATCCCAATTGCTAAGAACATCTCCAAAATACAAGATCCAAAATCCAATCCCCGAGGCCGTTCCCCTTCCGGAACTCGGTACAAAATACAATTTTCAAAAACCAATTTCAAAATCCAAGTACAATCTCATCTATTAGACCATTCCATTGGTTTTACTAAGCCTTTTCCACTCAAAGTCGTATAAGGCAAGTCAAATTCGGGCGCCGACCCACAAAACCAAGCAAGCCGGGCCTCGTCCCGTAAAACCGAAATTCAAAACCCGAAACGGCTTGTTTTTAGACGCAAAATCAAGTCTTAACCCCCAAGAAAACACTACGTGCCAAGCATCGTACTATTCGTACGAAGGTACATCAATACAAGACAAATGAAGGAAAGAGCCCGCGTCCTTGTTTTGGCGGCGACCACGCCACGTCACCAGCACCCAGCGCTGCCAGCTGCTTTCTGCGCTGGCAATGGCTGGCGTTTTGCAGCCATTTTTCCTATAAATACCCCCTAATTTCCAGCATTAAGGGAGGCAGATTCAATATACAACGTCGTAATACCAAAATTACGCCTCAAATCCAAATCAAAAAATCCTTCAAAAACACATACAAACTTCAAGTTCTAAGCAATTGGGAGCTCTAAAAGGAATTCTTGCCTAAACCTAAATAGGTAATTCCGAATCCCACCATATTCAATCATGTTTCTTTGATTTTTCTATTTCAAAAATGATTAGCAAGTTGGCATTTTTATTACTAAAAATGTCACTTGCAACAATCATACATCTTTTCAAAATCCAAACTTTTCAAAATACAAAAATGCAAACTTTCAAGACTCAAGGATGTTCAAAGTTGTTTGCAATCACTTCTTTGAACTAGAATCACTTTCAAGTATGGAGTAATCAAAGATGACACCTTTCTAACTTTTAAAGGTTTAGTCTTTTGAGATTCAAGACTCCATTTTTCAATATACAAGTTCAAGTTTTCAAATTTCAAGATCCCACAATGTTTAGGGTTGCTCATGACTACTTCCCTAAACTAGGATCCTTTCAAAGTATGAGCACATCAAAGATCTAACCTTTTCAATATTAAAAGGCCCAATCTTTGAGATTCAAGTCTCTTAAGTTTCAATATTTCAAGTTCAAGTTCAAATATTTCAAGTTCAATATTTCAAGATTCAAACTTTCAAGTTCAAGTTCTATATGCAAAATCTAGGATACTTTGGGATGAGCAACTTCTCCCAAGTTGAGATTTTTGGCTTTGAACTCGTGTCGGGCGCACTTATTTTTAAGGAGCTGCTTGGCGTTCGAATCTCATGTGCCCAAGTACAAGTTTCAATATCGCAATTTCAATTATGCACCTTTCAATATTGCAATTTCAATTATGCACCTTTCAATTCCGCAATTTCAATATCGCACTTTCAATTCCGCAATTTCAATATCGCACTTTCAATTCCGCATTTCAATTCCGCATCTTTACTTTCCTAGTCCTTCTATGCAATGTGGACCTACTCCCTAGTCCGTCTCTAGGGGGTCTTGTATTTACTAATTCCGCACTTATTTACTATTGTGATGTTGCTTTATTTGCTTTATTTGCTTTATTTCTTTCATCACCATACATGCTAAATACAACAAAATGCAAGGTTACATCACGCTTAACAAAGATTATTTCTTGGACAAACCGATCTTAGGTTCCCTTAAATTAACTTTAAAGCAAAGTGACCACTATACAAAGTAGAGATTCTATTTGCTTCAAACTCAAACGCACATAGTCTAAACTAGGGTATTTTCGAAAATGCTATGTCGCGTACTCGAATCATTTCTAAAGCTCGCGAAATAAGCATCTCGTTCCCGTGCCCAGATCTCACCCATCCGTTTCGAAGATTCAAGTCTTATCCTAATAGAGTTATTTGCAGTCTTTCCAAACAAGACCTTAAACAATGTTTGGTGGCGACTCCTTCGAGGTACAAAAATACGATGGTTTCTAAAAACCGCCCCCGCTGTAGGGAATTTCATACAACAAAAAAATACCCTACAATTCTGGCGACTCTGCTGGGGATTTTTCTAATTTCAATTTCGAAAAAGCGAGAAGATTTCGAGTAGCAAGCCACTGATCTTCTTAAGTACTGGATACCAGCACTGGCGCCAGGCGCAGCCACCTACGCCCAACGCCGCTGCCTGCATACAGGACAGTGGCTCACAGTGGATTGTCGCCCACTTTTTCTCAACTTTTCGTGTTGGGAGTTAGTCTATTTTTGAATCTGAAAGACGCTCCCAAACCTCGAGAACGAATGTCGAAAAACGAGCTTTACAAATTAAAATTCGAGTATGATTTCAAATTTCAAATTTCAATTTCTAGGCATTTCATGCATTTTTCGAAAACCATATTTGTGCAAAATGAATTTCTACCTTTGCCCAAACGGATGTGTTCTACATTCGGGCTAGCCCCGGGGGCAACGAAATGGTGACTCTCCATACGGTTCCCGCCCAAAGTGTGTGACCATTTCCGCGCCTACCGAAACTTGGCATTTGTTTGACATTCCCGATGTCAAGTATGGAGGTTGTCTGCCGACACACGCATCCCTTAGGCGGATGTGCAAGTTGTCGCCGGATCCGTCTCTTAGTCGAGTACCTTTTGACACCCAAAACCGACCAATTGCATCATACAAAACTTAGACTGGCCTTAGGTTGAGAACTTTGCATGTCGCATTCATATTCATGATTAGTGTGACAACTTTCTACTTGTGCATTGTGTGGGCGTCTTTGCACGCGTGAATGGCTAACCTCGAGTTCTAGCTTGCCAAAACCAATTAGCCTCCAACTAGGAAACCAAACCCCTAGGAGCATCATTCAAACCTCATGCATCTAAATCGCCGATTTAAGGTCTTTTAGGAGTGCCACTTCATTTGATTCAAAACCCTCAAACACGCCTCACGCACAAATTCCAAATTCAAATTTCAATCCAACGGCGTCATAATGCCGGATTTTCGAGTCCAAATTCCAAGTTCCAAATTCAAAATACAATCCAACGGCGTCATAATGCCGGATTTTCCATTTCAAACCTCAAGTTTCAAATTCAAGCTCAAATCCAACGGCGTCATAATGCCGGATTTTCCATTTCAAACCTCAAGTTTCAAATTCAAGCTCAAATCCAATGGCGTCATAATGCCGGATTTTCCATTTCAACCCTTAAGTTTCAAACTCACATCCAACGGCGTCATAATGCCGGATTTTCTAGTCCAAATTTCGAGTTTCAAGTCCAAATTTTCTAGTCCAAACCTCAATTTTCAAGTCCAAATCCAACGGCGTCATAATGCCGGATTTTCTAATTCAAATTTCGAGTTTCGAGTTTCAAGTCAATATTCAATCCAACGGCGCCATAATGCCGGATTTTCTAGTCAAAACTCCTATTTTCAAGTTCAAAACTCAAATCCAACGGCGTCATAATGCCGGATTTTCTAGTCAAAATTTCAAGTTCAAAACTCAAATCCAACGGCGTCATGCCGGATTTTCTATTTCAAATATTCAAGTCTTTATACCTCAAACTCAAGTTGTCAATCTCAAAACCTCAAGTTCAAATGTCCAAGCTCATGACCGGCGTAATGCCAACCTTTTCAACTCCAATTTTCAAACCTCAAATCCTATGTCAATCTTTCGAGTTTCAAGTCCTATGCTCAAAGTTTCATGTTCCAAGTTCATACCGGCGTAATGCGGACTTTTCCATTCCATATTTCAAACCTCAAGTTCGAAGTTCAAAAATTCCAAACCTTCAAATCTCAAGTCCTATATTCGAAGCTTCCAATTCCAAATCCATGATGGCATAATCTCCCTCATTCAATCTCATTTTCAAACACTTCAAAATTCCAAGTCCACAACGGCATAATGCCGGACTTTCAAATTCCCAAATTCAATGTCTCAAATCCATGGCGGCATAATGCCGGATTTTCCATATTCAAAGCTTCACATTCTATATACAAAAGTGCGTATTTTCCATTTCAAAGCTCAAACTTTGAATCAAATTCAAACTTCAAACTCATTTTCGAGCTACAAATCCTTGCTTTCCATTGCTCTTAAATTCAAAATTCCAAACATTTCCAATGGGTTGAAAATCTCTTGAAATAATACAAATTCAAAACCCTCTTTTTCCAATGGGTTGAAAATCCCTTGAAATGATACAAGTTCCAATTCTCTGACGGGTTGAAAATCCCCTAAAATAGTACAAACCCCATTTCCAAATACTTCCAATGGGTTGAAAATCCCCTGAAATAATACAAGTCCAACTTTCCAATGGGTTGAAAATCCCCTAAATTAGTACAAGTTCAAATTTCACATCCTATTCTTGGGTTGAAACTCCCCTAAAATATTCCAAGTCCTATCAATGGCTTGAAATTCCCCTAAAATATTGACGGGTTGAAATTCCCTTGAAATAATACAAAATCAATTCCCTTTCAATCGGGTTGAAATTCCCTTCAAATACTCCAAGTCCAATGGGTTGAAATTCCCCTAAAATATTGACGGGTTGAAATTCCCTTGAAATAATACAAAATTCAATCTCCTAGTACAAGTCCAATTTCGAAATTCTCAATGGGTTGAAATTCCCCTAAAATAGTCCAAGGTCCAATAGATCGAAATATTCTTTCGATATTCCGAGTTCTAGTACAAAGAGTCAACTTCCAAAAAAGAATGAAGGCTCCTCTCAAACACTTCCAACGGGTTGCAAATCCCGAATACAAGTACAAAAATCCAAAATCCCGAATCTTCGGAGTGGCACTTAGAGTCAAGTGTAGGTCCCATTCATTGCATGCATATCATATCATGTGTCGGGAAGTCCAAGTTCTAAATCATGTGGTGTGTCCTAAATAGGAGTCCGCTGATCCTGTGGGTTCGCCGAAGAGGAGAGAGGTTGAAAAGAACTCCATTAGCCCTAGCCTCACTCATAGCCGGCATCGAACGAGCAGCCAGTTCATCTCCTACAAATCAAACTTCCAGTCCCTTTCAAGAATCAGTCCAAATGTCTACCCCCGATCAACTCACCCAACTCATAGCAGTTGTCGCCAGCCTCAGCACCAATGTGGAGAGCATAAGCAACCGACTGGGTATTGTGGAACAGGCCGCACCACCGATGACCTAACCAAAAAGATCTCTGCCCCAAATTGCAAATTGTTCAAGATTACTGTGGGCGAAGGATCTATGATGAGCGAGTCTGAGTCAGAGGGTGAGTCTGGATCCGTTTCTAGTAATGAGTCTAAGAGTCTAGGGCTAGAGTCTTGCATCAATCAAGAGCCTCTAAAGGCCGAGCTTCAAGTCAAAATTGTCGATGTAATGATTGCCAATTTCAATAACACTTCAATTTCTACTTACTCTTCGAGTTCTAATTCAAAACACAATCCTAATCCAAACAACTTTGCTTCACAAGAAACTGGCCTTGAAATTCTAAAAGCTATCGAAAACCATGAAAACAGGACTCCCATAATTGAGGAAACAGAAAATATCAACCTTTCTAACAACAGTGATTTAAAACTAGTTCAGATTGGCTTAACTCTTTCTCAAGCAGAGGGGGATGATCTTATCAAGATACTTTCAGAGTGCATAGACGTCTTCGCATGCTCCTATCATGATATGCCAGGGGTTGATCCAAGCATCGGTCAGCATACAATTCCCCTCATTCCAGGTTAAAAGCCCGTCAAGCAGAAACTCCGATGCATGAAACCGGATGTTTCCCTCAAAATTCAAGAAGAAGTCTCTAAGCAGCTAGAGGCCGGGTTTATTCAAGAGTCCAAGTATCCAGATCTTTCAAGTGACCAGGGAACCCATTTTCAAGGAGAGTGTGAAGACCTATTCACCGAATACAAAATTCAACATCATCGCTCTTCGCCTTATCGCCCATAAACTAATGGGGCAGTCGAAGCAGCCAACAAGAATATCAAAGCCATCATCATGAAAATGACAACCAATTACAAAGACTGGCTCCAGAAGCTGCACTTCACTTTGTGGGGGTATCGAACTTCAATTCGCACTTCAACTAGTGCAACCCCATTCTCATTGGTCTATGGAATGGAGGCAGTACAACCTATCGAGCTGGAGATACCTTCTCTAAGGATAGTTCTCGAAAGCAAAATCCCAGAAGCTGCATGGGTACAAACAAGTTATGATGAGCTAGTCATGCTCGATGAGCGTCGGCTTCAAGCCGCTCACCATGTACAAGTCTACCAGCGCCGAGTGGCCAGACATTTCAACAAAAGGGTCAGAACCCGAAACATCAAGGAAGGCGAGCTTGTCCTGAAAGCCCTTCGCAAAAGCACCATGGACCCAAGGGGAAAATTCAAACCCAACTAGGCAGGCCCATACATTGTCAAGAAGATCCTCTCCGGGGGAGCAGTCGAACTAACAGACGTCGATGGAACAGAATTCAGATCTCTGACAAACCTCGATCAACTCACACTAGTAGAAAAAACCCCTGTTGCAACCCCCTTATTGCAGCGTACATGTATTCATACGCTTCAACAACCAGTCGGTCAACGCGGGTCAAACCCTTTAAAGGGTTATTGCAGCGTACAATTTAATTGTTCCCTGCAAAAAAGTTTGTTGCAGCGTACGTTTTAAAAGCCCCCTGCAATAGACCATGTTTGTTGCAGCGTACATTTTAAAGCCCCCTGCAACAGCTCGGGTGAAAATTTATTCGCTGCAATATTGGTTGAATAACTAATTCGAACAAATTAATCCCCGCGCTCAACTCCCTTCTTCTTCCCTAAGCTTTCCTACGTCGTCCCCTAAAAAATAAAAAATCCCTGCGTCGTCAATCTAGCTTCCTCGTCGGTGGTTCTAGCCTCCTCGCCAGTCGCCGGTGGCTCTTTTCTCACCTCATCTCCAGTCGCCGGTAGCTCTTTTCTCGCCTCCTCTCCAGTCGCCGGTAGCTCTTTTCTGGCCTCCTCTTCAATTCGTTTTTAGGGTTTTTTTTAATTCGTTTCTTCAATTCGTTGTTAGGGTCAATTCGTTTTTAGGGTCAGTTCGTTTGTTCAATTCGTTTTTAGGGTTTGTTCAATTCGTTTTTAGGGTTTGTTGATTGGCCCAAATTGTGTTATTTAATAAACATGTTTAATATTGTGTTATTTCTCTAATTTTTTGGACTTTTATTGTTTATTCTTAACCATCCTTTACAGTTTGAAGATGAACGAGATGCTGAAGATGCTTTGCACGGTCGATATTGTTCAAACTGCTCTTGTGGATTGTTATACCAGGTTTTGTTCGGATGTTGGGACTCCACGTCAACTGTTTGATGAAATGTCTGAGAGAAATGTTGTTTCTTGGACGGCTATGATATCTGGGTATGCAAGATTGGGGGAGATGGGGAATGCCATTCTTTTGTTTGATTAAATGCCTGAAAGGGATGTACCTTCCTGGAATTCTATAATTGCTGGATGCAATCAGAATGGGTTGTTTTCAGAAGCGATCTTGTACCTTAGAAGAATTTTGGGCTCATTCGGGTTGCAGCTTAGACCAAATGAAGTAACTTTAACAATGAGAATAAATGAATTGTAAGTACTTATTCTGGTCCAACCTTCCTGGACATTTGTCTTGATAGGGTCAATTTATCATGCTGAATATTTTTGTGTGCTTTTTATGAGATTATCAGAATGTTGTCATAGCTTCCTTCGACATATATTCCTGCATTTCATGCTCCTTATAGTTAATATCATCTCTCAAAATCTATACCATGACAGAAAAAACAGTCAAGATTGAGTAGGCAGTTGACTTAGCTTTGTGTATGGTAATACTTACTTTTTTCACGAAAATCAACTCCTATCAATATTGAATATACTTGTTTTTTCCTCTCCTTTCGCTGTTCTAAGAATAAGAAAATTTGAAGCAAGGTGCTATTGTCTTTTTCGGTTAGTGAGCGATAATATAAGATTCTTTCCACCTCGTAGTTTTCAGTTAGTGATTCAATGACTCCCTTTCTATCACTGTCACTATTTGCATCTTCAGTTCATTCTGCTTGACGGCAGACAGAGATGGTTTCTTCTCATATGTGATGATGACTTCTCGATCTTTTGCTTTACAGTCAACATTTCTTTGATGTTGAAGTGTATGGGAAAGCTTTATACAACCAAATTGCCTTCCCTATTAACTTGTGAAACTTAGGCTATGGGGTAGTTCTTCATAAACTAGCTAATTAACTCTTTAAGAAAGTACAACGATAATTTAGGCGAAATTCAAGGAATAGTTACACTAGTTCAATTGTTATTATGATCATTTTGTCAAATGTAGAATGGATGTTGTTTGTAGATTGTGATATTGGTGCTGATTGAGAATTTGATGGATGTACTATTTAGCCATGAGAAGATATGAAGCAGCTAGTTGGCTTAGGAAAAATATGGGGTTGTCGCCGCTAGAGACCTGCCGGCGGAGCCCTCTGAAGAAGAGTTTAGGCTTGGTTTGAGAAGTGGATTGATCCTTTGCAATGTCCTTAACAAGGTCCAACCTGGAGCTGTGCCAAAGGTTGTTGCTAATTATTTTTAGCTTTTACTTTTCTGGGTATTTCTGAAATGTTGCTGATGTTAAATGGATGATACAATTTTAGGTGGTGGAGAGCCCTACAGATTCTACTTCTCTTGCTGATGGAGCAGCTTTATTAGCTTATCAGTACTTTGAAAATGTGAGGAACTTTCTTGTAGCAGCAGAAAATATGGGGCTTCCTACATTTGAGGCATCTGATCTCGAGCAAGTAAGGATTTAGTATTTTACTGCTGCTAAGATGTCTTACAGTGTTTTAAACCGCGGTGTGGTGATCATAATAACTAATACTGTAGTGTGTAAAATGGATTTGTGCTGGTTCCGCTCATTGTTCAGTTATTTTTTTTACTCTTTGGAAGTGTTATGTATTGATGATGTCTCTTGAGGAAATCTTAAACTTTACCAGATTCATAAACTTTTCCATTCGAGGTGCACACGAGGAAAACAAATTTGTGGAGAGGGTTACATTATTTTCATTTTGTATGATTATAGTATATGTAGTTAACCCAAGGTGGAAAATGTCCACATTGTGATACATATACTTCATAATAAATCAACTACACTGTCACAGGGTCACGAGCTCAACTAGTGAGTTTCCTTGAAGTTGGTCCTTTCTTCAATGCAGTTAGTGGAATCAATTCTCAGTTCTTAATTCGAGCAACGCATGGGCTCCCAAAGTGATATGGTATGTGGTTATAGATTTTGAAAGTAGGGTTTTTGTTACAGAGTAAACTAATATTTCCCAGACTAATTAAGCTTAATGACTTTCCATCACTGTTTGTGTTACTCAGGCTAATCAACTAAGGCAAGCAACGGCAAAAGATTTTTCTGCATCACATGGGAAGAAGTCTTTTTCAAAGATTTCTTCTGATAACTCTAAGGCGAGTGATCATATCTCCTTTATGAGTATATAAATATAAATTCAGGCCAAAACTGTGACTTTAGGTGAGAAAGTCTTGGCATCTTTTAATATCGTACTGAAGGTAGGAGATAGAAGCTTTGCCTTAACCAAGAAGCAGGAGAGCACTAATGGCAATCATGTTAGTGCTGAACAACTGAGAAGTCAGATGATGAAACAACAAGAGATCTTTGATCGGCAAGGAAGAGATGTCCAGGTTAGCAGTTTATGTAATATCTATTGTAAAGAATCGATGATTATTTAGTTCATTACATCTATCTCTAGCTACCATAAACTTTGTTGTATCTTGAGGATACTTACTGGTGATCGCGCGACTTTGTAGGAAATGAATTGAGAGTTATGATTTATGAAACTTGTTGATGTTGTCCTTTTCAGGTACACATAAGTATAGCCAAGCTAAATCAGCAAGTGGATATCACAAGGTTCTCGATGAGAATCGTAGGTTGTACAATGATTTGTATGGTGACAACGATAACGATGACCCATCGCAGCTCATCGAGTTTGTTATTCAGCTGCAGAAGGTTGATGCTGCTGCTGCGACTCAGAAAACACCAGCTCAGGCTGCTGCTCAATCCCAGCAAAAAGCTGCGAAATTTCCCTCAAAACCCCTGCCCCCATCTCAAGCTGGTGAAGTTTTGATTGATTTTATAGCTATTTTTTTATATTAGGCTTCACTAATTCCTTCGCTATTTTACTTAAGTTTATTATTTGACATAATGATTAACCTTTTATTTATTTGAATTTTTGTTTGCAGTCTGGACCTAAAGACCTCACGGAGCAGAGTCGAAGTGTAAACTACAGGTCTTTCGGTGACCTATTTTATCTCGTGGAGCAAAGGAAAGACACTTTTCTTAATGATGTTGCTGTCCAGATGATCGAGATTTACAATGAGCCGTGTCAACATTAAAAATAGGGTTTGGGACTTGCTCAATAAAATATTTTTCCTAATGCCTTCCTTACTTGAAATTTCAAATTGCTCACAGTAGAAAAAATACATATAAATAGTTCTGATCATCTTTAATTACTTTAATCTTCGGTCCAGGAAATTCTATAAGCATCCGGCACTGATAAAGCAGGGAGGCACCAGTACGATAGAAATTTTTCCTATAGGGAAAATCGAAACACACGATTCCACGGTAGTTTTCTCACTCTTATAAATATTGATGACAACTAAGTACTAATTGTTATATTAATTAGGATAAGGTGTGCAGACTTACAGTAGAATTGCGAATGGTGTATGGCTCTAATGAACTTTCCTGTAGGGATGGGTAAAGGGGTTAAAGGTGTGCAGACTTACAGTAGAATTGCGAAGAGACTATGTTAGCCTTAGTATTAAGAGTTGTCCTTGTTATGAAAGGTAAAGGACCTCTAATAATTAAGTTAAAACTGTTTCAGGGTAGAATTGGGGAATTAAAATTCAAGAGAGGGAAGGGAATGGAAAACCGAAGACGTCTTTCTTAACAGAATGCTAGAATGAGACTCCGAGAAGGACAAGTTTGGGGGATAAACCATTGGTAAATTGTTTAAAGAACAGTTAAGACAATGCTATCACGCAGAATATGAGGGAAAGAGGGGGGTTAAGGGAAAACTAAGAAACTAAGATATTCTAAATTTCTAATATGAGGATGGGGTATGATTTGTGCAAAAAGTAGCTTAGTGCCTTTATTTGTTTGCTTGCTGGATAGCTTTATGTAACTGTGATAGGTAAAATTTTGTTAGTCCTGCAGATCTAATGTTAAATTGTAAAAGGAAATAGCAAAAATGATTTAGTACCTAATGAACAAGCTCAATGCTTTCCAGTCTAATACAATCAAACTGTGAGCATAATAGGATGTTGTAGCTAGACGTCAGAGGTCTGATGAGGAACCTAACTTTGTTTCAACAGTTCTGAAATGGATTCTACACAACATAACGCTTACAGTTTTGGTGAAGAAACTACAGCTGCCTTTGGTGCTACAGAGTTGACGGATGATCCTACATGGATTGTTGACCCACTTGATGGGACAACTAACTTTGTGCACGGGTAAATAGTTATAACCTTTCTCCTTGTTAAATTTTTCCTTCTGATTTTAAGTTGTATCCCTAACAAAAATACAACTCTCAGGTTCCCGTTTGTTTGTGTTTCTATTGGTCTCACCATTGGAAAAGTCCCAACTGTCGGTGTCGTGTATAATCCAATTATGAATGAGGTAAGAACCGCCAATGCTTGAACTTTATGGTGGGAACATTGTTGTGAGTCGATTGACCTTTTTAAAAAATCACAACTGACCTCTCTACGCTCAAGAAGTTTTTTTTGTGATATATTAGGCTAAAATGATATTTTCGTTCCCAACTTTGAACTAAAGAACCTGATGACTCATTTCAAACTTATTACATGATTAATATGTTTAATTTTAAGTTTCCAAGACTCATTCCAATCTATTTATGCACATTTAAGGCTTATTGGGGCAACATTTTCGCTCCCAACTTTGAACTAAAGAACCTAGGGACTCCATTTAAACCTTTTACATGATTAATATGCTTAGTTTTAAGTTTCAAAGACTTATTCAAATATATGTATGCACATTTAAGGCTCATTGGGTCGTTATAGGTCATATTTAGGCTAAAATGACATTTTCTCTCCCAACTTTGAACTAAAGAACCTAAGGACTCATTTTATACTTATTACATGTTTAATATGCATAGTTGTAACTTTCTAAGACTCATTCCAATCTATTTATGCACATTTAAGGCTTATTGGGGCTTTATAGGTCTTATTTATGCTAAAATTACATTTTCGCTCCCAACTTTGAACTAAAGAACCTAGGGACTCCTTTTAAACCTTTTACATGATTAATATGCTTAGTTTTAAGTTTCCAAGACTCATTCCAATATATGTATGCACATTTAAGGCTCATTGGGTCGTTATAGGTCATATTTAGGCTAAAATGACATTTTCTCTCCCAACTTTGAACTAAAGAACCTAAGGAATCATTTTATACTTATTACATGTTTAATATGCATAGTTTTAACTTTCTAAGACTCATTCCAATCTATTTATGCACATTTAAGGCTTATTAGGGCTTTATAGGTCTTATTTATGCTAAAATTACATTTTCGCTCCCAACTTTGAACTAAAGAACCTAGGGACTCCTTTTAAACCTTTTACATGACTAATATGCTTAGTTTTAAGTTTCCAAGACTCGTTCCAATATATGTATGCACATTTAATGCTCATTGGGTCGTTATAGGTCATATTTAGACTAAAATGACATTTGCGCTCCCAACTTTGGACTAACGAACTTAAGAACTCATTTCAAACTTATTATATGATTCATATGATTAGTTTTAACTTTTCAAGACTCAATCCAATCTATTTATGCACATTTGAGACTTGTTTGGTCGTTATAGGTCATATTTAGGCTAAAATGATATTTAATCTAATGCTCCCATCAAATTTTTGTTTTTGAAGGTATATACTCCGAGGAATGCGCCTTATGCTAGTGAGGAATTGATGTGGTTCGTGAGCAGTTGGCTAAGATTTTTATTAGCAAGTATTTATTACTGGCTTGAGCGCGCTTGGTCGAGTTTTTTGATATTAAAATGTATGCGTACATTGAAATTGGAACGAACAAATATTTTAATGTAGTACCTGCACTTTGGTTTTGGGATATATTAATATACAAAACGACAATTATTTTTTTTATATATTCTATACAGGTTGCGATATTCCATTATTGTTGTGACAGGTTTCTATTTGGTGCAAAGCACTCTAGGTATCACTAACAAAACTAAAATTTTCCAGCCAAAAGTACTTTGTTGCAGCGTACATATATATGTGTACGCTGCAACAAGGGTGTAAAATTTGGCAAAATTCTAGACTTGTTGCAGCGTACAAATAGGTGTACCCTGCAATAGGTGGGGTCTTTTGCAGCGTACACAAATTTGTACGCTGCAACAAGTCAAGATTTTAGCCAAATTTTTGACACTTGTTGCAGCGTACATGCATATGTACGCTGAAAAAAAGTACTTTTCGCAGCGAACATTGTACGCTGCAACAAGTCTGGACTTGTTGCAGGCCCCCCAGTTGCAGCATACGATGTACGCTGCAAAAGGGGTCTAAAAGCCCGCTGCAATAAGGGTTTTTTCTACTAGTGTCAAGAAGTTCTATGTCTAAGTTCCATGTTCAAATTCAAGAGTCCAATTCAAAGTCCTGTAAGGTCGTCAGAACTACGTCCGGCCTGATTCCTTAACGGGACACGTATGCAACCTCATTTCGAGGCCCGGCCACTTTAATACAAAAAATTCAAAATTTCCTCAATTAAGGGCATCCTAAAAATCAAATCAAATTCCAAAACTCAATTGTTGTTGTCTTTATTCCAAATGTGCCAATTCAAAGCAAAGCATGTTCAAGCGGAATTTAACACAATAACCATTTATTTGGCTCTAAGGCCTTCAAAGCTAATTCGAATACAAAGTCAGGATCAAATGAAGCAAAGTTCAAAGCTTTTTCACTTCCTAAACACATTTTCTAAACACATCTTCCAAACACATTCTAAACACAATTCCTTCCAATACAATTTCAAACACATTTAGCCTACAAAGATCTAGGGTCGGGCGACTATGCTCTCGATTCTTGGCACCTTGAGTACTATCCCCTGGCTCCTCCCGCAATCAATTATCAATCTTCCCCGTGCCCAAGCGGCGGGAGAAGGAACTTGCTAACCTTCCAAGACGGGAGGACGACGAACCTCCTTTGGACTCCGAATAGTCAAGCACCGGATGGGCCACACTCCCGTCACCTTCCTCATAGTCAGTTGATGCAGGACGCCTAGCTCTAGAACCTCGGACTCTAGCTTATCCGGAGAGAGAAATGTCCCTCTGGCTTAAGCCTCTCATCCATACAATGTACCCCGCGGGCAGAGTAACTGGCTCAGGTGGGAACTGAATACTCAAGAATGGTTTGGCGACCCAATACCGCCTCCAAACTTCAAGTCGATTGGCATTCAGCGCAACAGGTTTCGGGTTCTCTTCAGCACAGTCCGGGATCTCCTGTTTCAAGCCATACTGCCTTATCACTCGAGCAGGCGAGTAGAAGACCAGGATTGTGAGGCTTGGCACCCTCAAAGCAGTAGAATCAGGGGCATGTCTCATGGCAGCAATTCCCCACCAAGGAACTACCGACCTTATACAAGATTCAATCCCAGAGAGTGTGCTTTGCCACTCGTCCAATGCAAGTCGGCCATACATCATGGGCCGCACGGTTAGGGATGTCAATGGGGCGGGGCGGATGCGGATGTAGGTCCCTCCATCCCCATCCCCACCTAAAATTTTCATCCCCATCCCCGCCCCATCACCCATGGCGGGTACAAAATTCATCCCCATCCCCGCCCAAACGGGTGTAAGCTAAAATCCATCCCCGCCCCGCATCCGCCCCAAGTAGGCGGGGATGGAGGTAGGTTTGGCGGGTGATGGGGCGGGGATGGGTATAAAAATCGTACCCGCCATGGATGATGGGGCGGGTGTGGATTTTGTGTTGAACCCGCCCCATCCCCGCCCGCCCCGCCTGGAGTAATACCGGACTTCGCGACGGCAAAGAAGAGGGGTCCGACTTCAGCATGTGAAGACCCATCAGTGTTTCGCCAATCACGAGCGGCATTGGGTCCCGACAATTAGCAAACTGCTCTACAATTTCTATTAGGGAGGCATCACCATTGCCAAACCCCTGTTTCGAAAAGAGAAAGCGAGCAAATATACAAAAACTCAAGGCCCTCGAGCAAAAAAACTTTGGGAACATCAAGCCCAGCAAAGCAGGTGACAAGGATGGACAAATCCACCCCTCTGCCATATACGACAGCACTCAAAAGTGGGGGCTTCAAGCCCAAATATCTTTCAAAGCCCAAGAAAAAGTGTTCTTCAATACTGGGCATGCATGGCTCCAGCATAATGGGCCACCCCAATATGGCGCTAAACTCTTCAGGGAGGGGACATACCTCATTATTCCCAAAGCGGAAGACGTGGTGATTCGAATCCCAAGCCTCCAAAACAGCAAGAATGAAGTGCACATCCAGCTTTACAAACCGGAAGGAGGCGAGCACCCCAAGATGCATGCCATCAAGCTCCCTTTTCTCCAATTTGCCTAGCGAACAAAGCCACGAGTTCAAGGCATTTTCAAAGCCATTTTCTCTCTTCTTTTTCGTGAGGAAGCAGTATACAAGGAGTAGCAGGGAAGGATTGATGCAAGAAATGATCCGAAATGCTCCCTATTTATACAAGAGTCGGCTCGCACGACAGCACGCTGGCGCCAGAAGCCATGTCCTGCGCTAGGCGCAGGGGCCTGCAGCGAAGGACGAGGCCACCGTCCTCTTTTATGACTCCGGGTACACACTCTTTAGTGTTTCGGACAGCAAAGTACAAACCTCCATTATTCAAGATTCCAAAGCCGCAAGCCGCGCAATTTCATGCAGTCCGGATCAACGCTTCTGGCAGATTTCGGTTCAAATTATTCAAAATTCAAGCATTCTAATCCTAGATCGGCGTCCTAAGTCGAGTCTGCATATGCATAAGCAAAAGTTGAATATACTTTGACTAGCGCTTTTTCTTACCAAAAAACCTCAGTCAAAGTGGGGGCTTATAGTGGGTATATACACCCGAAAAAGGGGGCAAATTTTTTCAAATTTTTTACAAATCTTCTATGCATGCATATAGCTACAAATTTCAAAGCACACACATCGCATACAATTTCAAAAATTCAAACATACAAAAGCCAATCTTCAAAAAATTTCCAAACCAATTCAAGTTCAAAACCATACAAATTCAAGTTCCAAACCGTACAAATCCATACAAATACAACCCAGCCTATACAAAATCAACCCAGGCAAGCTGGAACTCGCTACCATACAGGGTCAGTCCGAGTCATCATCAGCTGCAACATCAACCACAGGCTCCTTGTCCCTATTTCGCCTCCT
Organism: Spinacia oleracea; assembly: GCF_020520425.1. Taxonomy (NCBI): domain Eukaryota; kingdom Viridiplantae; phylum Streptophyta; class Magnoliopsida; order Caryophyllales; family Amaranthaceae; genus Spinacia; species Spinacia oleracea. The sequence goes on along the minus strand of NC_079491.1, from coordinate 107,098,902 downwards.
AAGGCGCTTCAGATCCCGATCCAGCTCTGTCCAAGGGGTACCAGGATCCTGCTCCGATATACGAAGAGTGCCAGGAGAGGGATGAACTCCCTGCTGAGGAGAGGGATACTGGTAAGGTGGCAGCATCGCCATGAACTGGTACGGCGCAAACATCTGAGCCTGGCGCATCCTATCCATCTCCGACCAAAAAGCCCATGAATCCGCACCTCAAGGCTGAGGACCACTCCCTCCGAAGTAGTAATCGGGAGGAGGAACAAAGGGCCTCGAACTGCTTGCACCTCCAAACGAATGCCTGGTAGGATCAGCATGTACAAAAGGGGCAGCTCCCCGATCAGCATCCGAATGCCTCTAACGAGCACCAGCACCGGACCCCTATCCTAGGTCCAAGCTCGGTCCCTCCTGCCTCGAGGAGGTCACCCCTTGAGGCTCCCTATCAACGGAACCTGTGCGGCCTCTACGGCGCTCCTATACAAAATACAAATTTCAAGAATCAACATCCAAGTTCGAGTTTCCAGAATACAAATTTCAAAATCAAGAAAAGCATCTCTCTGTCCCGGCCAGAAAGCTTCTGGGTCAGTTTGGCACAATACCTCTTCAAGGAATCAATCAAGAGCATCCAGCGACGCACTCTCGCCCGAGGCGCCTGCATACAAAATTCAAGATCATTCCCAAAATACAAGATTACAATCAGTTTCAAGAAAATGCAACAGTACTCACAGCGGCATAATGCTCAGGTACAGCATCATACGATCTCCGGTGTGGAAGAGAAGCTACAGGAATTGTCACCTCCACCTGTTCCCCGTCCGAGTTGTCATAGCGGAGGATCCTATCAACATGGGGAATGTCCTCAGGATCAACCTCCTCCTCCTACATACAATCATACAATCATCCAATCATACAATCAAACCGACATACAAGAATACAAGATACAAAGTTCAAAAGCTCACCGGCATTACGAAGCGTACTGGTGGAGCCAGCATCCTCAGGAAGTCGTCATAGCTACCCTTCCTTTGTACAAAGTCCCTCCAAGAGCGGCAAACAGCATCGCCCCTAACATTCACATAGAGCCGGGCAAGGCCTTCATCCGGTGCCAGCATGGACTCTGGTGGGTCCTTGGGGACAAACCTATTCCCCGAATTGTGCTGAAGAGACACTCGCTCCCCCATATACCACATGTGGCGATACACCCCCGGGAGCAAAACCCGCCGTCCAGTCAAGAAATGGGCGCGAGCAGCCGAGGCAGGTACAAGCGCGTTAGCAAAAGGATGCCACACCACCAGCAAAGCAGACAACTCATGCAACTGTACAAATACAAATACAAAAGAGCAAAACAGTACAAAAATATTACCTCATCGGCAGGTAGAACTCTCCAAGCTCTGCGGGAGGCCGCCAAAGGCACCCTCCTGCGCACCGCTCCTATCCAAGAGGCAGCATACGGCTAAGCTGCATTTCCAGTACGATCCGGTGCCAAAGTCGGAAAGTGATCGTACATCCAAATCTTTCAAGAAAGCAAGCAAAACATCAGTCAATTTAAAATACAAACATACAAGTACAAGGCACAGAGTACAAGGAGTGTTAAATACCTCCAACACACTCCACAGAGCAGCAATGCTCGGCTCACTCTTCGGTGCAGTCCGAGAAGCCCACTTCATCTCGTACAAGAGGTGGCTATATGCCAGACCACCCCAGCTGTAGCTCGATACAGCCCTCAAGTCCTGCAAAGCTGATAAGAAGCTAATGTGCACCCGACTGTTCCTGCTCGGGGACACTACCCTACTCACCAAAGCTAAGAGGAATAACCTAACCCTCTGCTCTGCAGACACACCCACACCACATATAGCATCCACAATCACCGTCACGGAAGCGTGGGTATCGTCCTCTGACAAGTCAACACAGGGCCGAGCAAGTCTCTGGCAGCGGCCGACCGCCACGTCAGCTCCGAATCAAAGGTCACATTCCTCTTAGAAAAAGGAAGACCCGTAATTATGGCAAACTCAAAAGGGGTAATGGTGATCTCCCCCCATGCCATATGAAAAGTGTTGGTGGTATCCCACCACCGCTCTAGCAAAGCCCATAGCCGGGGTTTGATCCCCGTTCTCCTCGAAGTACCTCCCATGGCATGCCCGAAGTCAACCAGGCCCGTCTGCAACCAGATTCCCATAGCCTCCTCGTCAGCACAGATGGATGTAAAAGCCTTCTGAAGCTCCGGCAAGGACCAGAAGGAGCGAAACGGCTCTCCGTCAGCCTATAGATGAACGAATCAGCTCAAAACCTATACAAGTACAAAATACAAATTCAAAGCACAGTACAAGACTCACCAAGCCAGCGCGAGGCCGCTGAGACAAGTCAAACTTCGGTCGAAACACCAGATCGGAAGGACTCCAGCCAGTACCAACAAAAGTGGGTGCTCTCCGGGGAACCATACCCCCATCCGGTGCATTTACCGCAGCAGCTTCATCGTCCGAATCATCCTCCTCAGCAGCTCGAACCACCGAAGATTCGGCGAGCTTCCTCCGAGTATGACGAGGCATACTAAATCAAGCAGAGTACAAAGTGTCAAAATTCTAAACTGGGGGCTATCCTATACTAGCCCGTGCAAAAATCAAAATTCAGAGGTTATCCTATACTAGCCTGTACAAAGTCAAAAATTCAAAAATCCCCAGCGGCAGTACTAATTCAGCCAGGGACCTCTAGTTCCAAATTCAAGTTCCACACCAACGCCTAGGCTATCCACGCCGAAGCAGGTATACAAGTCGTACACCAACGCCTAGGCTATCCACGCCAAAGCAGGTATGCAAGTTCAACACCAACGCCTAGGCTACCCACGCCGAAGCCAGCATTCCAAAACTCTACAAAAAACATCTAGGCTTCCTAACCTATTCTCTCCTGAGACCCCGCAAGGTCACCAGTGAGACTACTATCTACAAATACCAGGTACAAGATTTAAGAAAATTTTCAAAACCTCAAATCTACAAGTTCCAACAGTTCCAGTTCAAGTGGATATCAAACAATTCTCAACAAAATTCAAGAAGCTTAAGCATACAAGCATTATTCCAAAGTACGAGAAAATTCAAATCTACATGCAATCCTAGAGATTATTTAATAAGAAAAAACATGAAATACTTATATGGACAAGGCAAGAACAAGATCAAGGGGAGAGGCTAATCGACCTTTGAGAGAGAAAAGCAAAGAATTCAAGAGAGTGTGCCTCAAAATGGCACGGCAAGGGGAGCTTTTATAGCTCAGCCCCGCGCCTGACGCTGTGGCCCGCGCTGGGCGCTGCCTGCTGCATGCGCAGAATCTGCCGCGCGTGGTCTCCCGTGCTGATTGCACGTCCTTTACTGCGACGATCTTCCGCACCAACCATCAAATGTCGCATCAGGCCATCTTTTGAAAATACGGGTATGCTCCCGTATCTCCAAGTACAAACAGATGAATATTTCAAGGATACAAAGTCCAAAAAAATACAATAACTCAGGCGTTCGATTCCCAACGGACCCAAGCTCCAGGAAAGTCAGCAGGAATTTCAAAATCTTAAGGGCCAGTAAAAAGCTCTTATCCCCAGCAAGGCACATCCCCAACGGATCAACTCCGGGTATTCAAAATTCAAAAATTCAAAAATTCAAAATTTCAAAATTCAAAATTTTCCATGCCAAGCTCCGTCCCAATTCAAAGACGGAAGTGCAGTACAAATACGGACTGGAGTCGTCACAACCGAACGGAGGTAGACTCTATCTTTTTTTTTCTAACGCCTGTTTTGTGCAGGTATCGGCGTACAAAGAGTGGTCTTGATTGCAGAACATCTTGATCATTCTCCGTCTCTTTCGAAATACTTTGACTTGCGCTTTCCTAACCAAACGCCCAGTCAAAGTGGGGGCTTCTGTAGACACCTAAATCGTGTCTCCCCTCTGGGATGATGACGATACCACTATCCTTACCAGGCGGTTGGAGAAACTTCGTGCAGAAATCCCAATTGCTAAGAACATCTCCAAAATACAAGATCCAAAATCCAATCCCCGAGGTCGTTCCCCTTCCGGAACTCAGTACAAAATACAATTTTCAAAAACCAATTTCAAAATCCAAGTACAATCTCATCTAGTAGACCATTCCATTGGTTTTACTAATCCTTTTCCACTCAAAATCATATAAGGCAAGTCAAATTCGGGCGCCGACCCACAAAACCGAGCAAGCCGGGCCTCGTCCCGTAAAACCGAAATTCAAAACCCGAAACGGCTTGTTTTTAGACGCAAAATCAAGTCTTAACCCCCAATCAAACACTACGTGCCAAGCATCGTACTATTCATACGAAGGTACATCAATACAAGACAAATCAAGGACGGAGCCCGCGTCCTTGTTTTGGCGGCATCCACGCCACGTCACCAGCACCCAGTGCTGCCAGCTACTTGTTGCGCTGGCAATGGCTGGCGTTTTGCAGCCATTTTTCCGATAAATACCCCCTAATTTCCAGCATTAAGGGAGGCAGATTCAATATACAACGTCGTAATACCAAAATTACGCCTCAAATCCAAATCAAAAAATCCTTCAAAAACACATACAAACTTCAAGTTCTAAGCAACTGGGAGCTCTAAAAGTAATTCTTGCCTAAACCTAAATAGGTAATTTCAAATCCTGCCATATTCAATCATGTTTCTTTGATTTTCCTATTTCAAAAATGATTAGGAAGTTGGCATTTTTATTACTAAAAATGTCACTTGCAACAATCATACATCTTTTCAAAATCCAAACTTTTCAAAATACAAAAATGCAAACTTTCAAGATTCAAGGATGTTCAAAGTTGTTTGCAATCACTTCTTTGAACTAGAATCACTTTCAAGTATGGAGTAATCAAATATGACACCTTTCTAACTTTAAAGGTTTAGTCTTTTGAGATTCAAGACTCCATTTTTCAATATACAAGTTCAAGTTTTCAAACTTCAAGATCCCACAATGTTTAGGGTTGCTCATGACTACTTCCCTAAACTAGGATCCTTTCAAAGTAAGAGCACATCAAAGATCTAACCTTTTCAACATTAAAAGGCCCGATCTTTGAGATTCAAGTCTCTTAAGTTTCAATATTTTAAGTACAAGTTCAATATTTCAAGTTCAAGTTCAAATATTTCAAGTTCAATATTTCAAGATTCAAACTTCCAAGTTCAAGTTCTATATGCAAAATCTAGGATACTTTGGGATGAGCAACTTCTCCCAAGTTGAGATTTTTGGCTTTGAATTCGTGTCGGGCGCACTTATTTTTAAGGAGCCGCTTGGCGTTCGAATCTCATGTGCCCAAGTACAAATTTCAATATCGCAATTTCAATTATGCACCTTTCAATATTGCAATTTCAATTATGCACCTTTCAATTCCGCAATTTCAATATCGCACTTTCAATTCCGCAATTTCAATATCGCACTTTCGATTCCGCATTTCAATTTCGCATCTTTACTTGCCTAGTCCTTCTAGGCAATGTGGACCTACTCCCTAGTCCGCCTCTAGGGGGTCTTGTATTTACTAATTCCGCACTTATTTACTATTGTGATGTTGCTTTATTTGCTTTATTTCTTTCATCACTATACATGCTAAATACAACAAAATGCAAGGTTACATCACGCTTAACAAAGATAGTTTCTTGGACAAACCGATCTTAGGTTCCCTAAATTAACTCTAAATCAAAGTGTCCACCATACAAAGTAGAGATTCTATTTGCTCTAAATTCAAACCCACATAGTCTAAGCTAGGGTATTTTCGAAAATGCTATGTCCCGTACTCGAATAATTTCTAAAGATCGCGGAATAAGCATCTCGTTCCCGTGCCCGGATCTCACCCATCCGTTTCGAAGATTCAAGTCTTATCCTAATAGAGTCATTTGCGGTCTTTCCAAACAAGACCTTAAACAATGTTTGGTGGCGACTCCTTCGAGGTACAAAAATACGATGGTTTCTAAAAACCGCTCCCTTGTAGGGAATTGCATACAACAAAAAAATACCCCTACACCCGCCAAGAGAGACTCATCCATGGCCATACGTTCCGACGAGCTCGTCGTCTGCTCCTCCTCGGGCTCGACATACTCGTCAATCTCTTGAAAGAGATCCGCATATTCAATATCTACTACTGGGCCGGTAGAAGAGTATCTTTCTGTAGGAGGTGTCGCCGCCCCATCTCGCAAGCGCAAGCGAGTCAGATCTGTCGTCTGCTTAGTTCTCGCCATGCCGTCTGCATAGTGAACAGAGAACGGCTTAGGGGAGACTAACAATGAAGAAAAAAGGTGATTCGGTATACGCCCGACCTATGGATGGGCAGCACAACGCCTCGTAAACCTAACGAGCACTCAAAAAACTGCCGCCCAATAATCAAACCAAAATGGAATCACAAAAATAAAGCAAGAAAACATGTAAAAAAGCAAAGAACTAACCTCAATAGATCTAGCAACAGGGGTAGATTGAGTGTGATGATGAACAGGTTGAGTTTGATGAAGAATAGGTTGAGTTTGATAAAGAACAGCTTAGGTGTTGTGGTGGCCGGAAATCACCTCTAGGTGTTGGATGATTCGCCGGAAATCGCCATAAACCTCAGAGCTCAGTAAATCTAAGAAGTGAAAATGTGAAAAATGAAAGTTACCCCCTCATATATATAGAAGGGTAAAAACGAGATGGATGACACTTGTCATCATCTCAGGAAGTATAATAAAACACATCCGGAATGCCAAGGGTCAAGAAGTGATATCTGAAAGATTGTTTCCAGAAATACCCTCCTTGAGGGGCAAATGTTGTGGGCAAAATTACCATGCCAATTGCGCCACTAAGAGAGTGACATGTAGCCCGAATCATGCCACCGGGAAATATGACTCAGGCTGATATATAGTATTGTGATGTAGCGTACTTACCTCACTGAACGGTTGACGTCACGACATTTGGCCTGGGCCCACTGCCACTTCTTCTCAGGTCTGCTGATTATTGATATACGGAAAAAGACTGAGTTGCTTGATTAATGACAGAAAGGCCCAAAGGCCCATTTATGTCCATATTAGGCTGGCTGCCTAATATTAGGGACACGTGTCAACCGCTAAGTGCCCAACCAATCATATTGGGAGGTTTCTAGGTCATTCTTTCTAAACCTAGTACTATATAAACAACCAAATCCCAAGAACAAAGGACAATACAAAACAACCACAAATAATTTATGCTCTGCCTTCTCTCTAGTTTCTCTCTCTAAAAACTCATACTTACTTAGGCATCGGAGGGAATATTCCGAGAGGAATATTCTTGTTTTACCGGAAACCTCCTTGTCATCAGCTGATCGGAAAAACCCCACAACAGTTACCATTTAGGGTTCATGCCTCTGGGTAACTAGGAAAGCCATACAAAGGTATCATCTTTGGGGAGGTTTCATACTTGAAACCCTCTCCAAATGATTGTCCAAAACACCATTTTGATTATGCCATACAAGATTCAATTTTTCTTCCAAAATGTTAGTAAAGTTGACACTTTTGCTCTCAAAAGTGTTACTTACAACAATCACCCATTTTTACAAAAACAACACTTTTTATTATTCAAGTACTACGTTATGGATTCCATGATGTTTAAGGTTGTTTGTAATCACTTCCTTAAACTAGAATCATTTTCAAGTTATGGAGCAAATTAAAGGTGGGGCCTTTTTAATATTAAAAGGTCTAATATTTGAGATTCAAGACTCCTCATTTCAATTTTCAAGTACAAGTTTCATTTTCAAGATTCTATGATGTTTAAGGTTGTTTAAACTAGAATCATTTTCAAGTTATGGAGCACATCAAAGGTGAAACCTTTTTAACATTAAAAGGTCTAATCTTTGAGATTCAAGACTCAATATTCAAGTTCAAGATTCAATATTCAAAGTTCAATCTCAATAACCAAAATCTAAGACACTTTTGGATGAGAAACTTGTCCTAAAGTTGAGATTTTTAGACTTGAATTCGTGTCGGACGCACTTATTATTAAGTAGTCGTTTGGCGTTCGGATCTCAAATACAATAGTTCAATTTCAATATCTCACCTTTTCAATAATGCACTTCAATACCGCAATTTCAATAATGCCTTTCAATATTGCATTTCAATTTCGCACCTTTATTATTGCCATTTCAATTCCGCATTCTTCACTCATCTCACTTTGAGATGATGTGGTTTTGTACGCACTTTCAATAATTCTTTTATTTATAGTGATGTTGCTTTACTTGTTTTTTTCTTTCATCACCTCACATGCTAAATCCAACAAAATGTAAAGTTACATCACGCTTAACAAAGATAATTTCTTGGACAATCTTAGGTTCCTTCAAATTAACTTTAAAGCAAAGTGGTCACGATACAAGTAGAAATTCTATGTTCTAAATTCAAAGTTCAAACCCACATAGTGTCATGACTAGGGTTGTTCAAAAATGCTTCTTGCCATGTACTCGAATACAATTTTTAAAACTCGCGGAATAAGCACTTCGTTCCCTTGCCCCGATCTCACCCATCCGTTTCTAAGATTCAATGCCTTATCCACTAAAGAGTCAACTTTGGTCTTTCCAAACGGGACCCTTAAAATTGTTTGGTGGCGACTCCTTTGAAATCCAAAAACATACAAAGCCTCGTAGGAGAAATACAAAAAGAATTACGAAAAAACCCCCTACAATATATGAGGTCGTTTCGGCAACGAATGCAAAGATTAAGAAGACCAAAGTCGTTGTTAATGTAGATTGTATTTTAAATGTTTATGTATTTCGTTGTTTTATAAATTATGTGATCTAAATTTAATTTAATTTTAATTTTCATTTCAAATTCAAAATAAATAAATTAAATAGCTTACTTATTAAAGTGCTTAAATTATTAATATTAAATAAAATGTGTTAATTAAAAAATAATAGTTAACGATGTCATTAGTTTTATTAATTAATTTTATAAGCTCAATAACTAAAAATAATTAATACTCCCTCCGTTTCTTTTTGTTGTATCCGTTTCCATTTTAAGTGTTTCATATTGTTGTATCCATTTAGAATCTATTCTATTTTTGGACATACATTTTATCCTAAAATACCCTTACATTTCTATCTAATTACCAAAATACCTAAAGATTCTACCCATATTCCCACCTAATTTTCCCCACCTATAATATTTAATTATTTTTCCTTCCCCATATACCCACTCTCTCACCTCCTTTATCACCCATCATTATCACTCCTCTCTCTTACCTTAATTCTTTATTATTTTCTCACTCCTTTATTTATTATAATCTCTTACACCCAATCATTTCTCTTACACTCAATCATTACACTGATACCCATACAAACTAATATTCCAATTTTCTTAAAAACCACACCAGATTCCAAATAGATACATCAAAAAGAAATGGAGGGAGTAATACATAAGAGAGAAAATAAATGGTGGGGTATTGATAAAATTAGGAGAGAGAGTGGTGGACAACCTCGCCATAAGTAGGGTAGTGACTTACCACTACTCATGCTCTAAAAGAACCTTTCATAGTCTCATAAAATAACTCAGTACTACCTACTAATAATATTCATGTTCCTCAAATTAAAGACCACTAACGCACTAATTTGAAGCACTAAATCCAACATTAAGCTGTTAATTTTTTCGTTTGATAAGAGTTGCAGTGTTGCAGATCAGATGAATAGTGAAATATGTGAAGTCCGGCAATTTAGGTTGCTGTTTCCTTTTTCTTTTTACATACTGTATTATTTTTCGATTCCCAGATAGTATTAATAAGATTGGCAGCAGTCATGAGTAATTTATATATATATTCTGTAGTTGTGTACATATCCAAGTTGCACTGGCTTAATTAATTATCTTGTTATATGACCTGTAAGCTAGATACACATCGATACGTGGATAGTTAATTCTAGAGAAGGTTAGTATGTCAATTGTCAAGGGTTAGCCGTGTGCCCTTTCTGATGATCTAAAGGGGCTGGCTACTCGTGGCGTGTTTATTTTATTTTTCGAGCTGCATATTCATTAATACAACTAATACGTACATTGATGTTTGAATATTTTATTCTGGATAAGGAAGCATACTATACGTACTGTTTGGGCTCTCAATTGACTCTCAATTGGGCCACTAAGTCCAAAGCCCAATGGCTCTAAACAACAACATCGAACCTACCAGTGGCTATTCAGCCATCCATTAAGGCCCAAGGCCCAATAGCAATAAATGACCTATGGGCATTTATTATGCAAACACTATAAATAGGCCGCCAAGGCTCACACCTCAAGGTACGTCCAATTTACCGCCTTAAGACTACTCTTCTAGAGAACTTCTCTCTAGAATCCGAGCATCATTCTTACTTAGGCATCGGAGGGGCTTTCCTCGGAAACACCCCCGAGGCTAGTGACTTTGCTCTTGTGCAGGTGAATTCGGACTCCACTCATTCAAACAAGCAAGATCTTCAACACATACAAAAGGGCCTTCATTCGAAGCCCATTGTTTCCATCTTTACAACACCGGAACAATTTGGCGCCGTCTGTGGGGAAGAACACTTCAAAGCCTTTGAAACACATCAATCACCTCTTTCCGCGAAAATGGTGAATGATGTTGTTAACAACAATGACGACGATATGATGGTGCGGTCAGATTCAGAATCTGACCAAGAGGGGCACCCTCAATCGATGGCAAGGTCACAGCCAAGCAGGGCTACGACCGCCACAAATGCAGGACCTCCGATTCCAACTAGGGAAGAGCTCACTGCGGCCATGACCATCATGCAAAACTTCCTCTTCAATGAGAAGCAGCAAGGACTGGCAAATGACCGCAGAGAAGAGAGGAGGACCAGGCGAAGGCTGAACGAGCCACCCAGTGCGGAAGTGTCCAGACCCGAACGAGAACTCCTTCCCTTGACAGGTACACACTTGACGTCGAGGTGGATGGAAAGCACGTGGGACACCCAAAAAAGGGCACAACAGCAACCAGATTGGTTTGCGAGACCATCGCCTACTCCAACAGCTCTCCAAAGCGAATCGACTACTCGTAACACTCGGGTCCGAAGCTCGGTGCTCAGCAGGTTGAGGCCCTCGGTCCACTCAAGGCTAAGACCCTCGATCCATACGAGACTCGGGGTGGGCGAGCCAAGCAGATCTGGCGAACGACCCGAGGTCAGTAGCCGAGAGAGAAGAAGAGACAGGAGGCATGATCGAACCCCTAGCCCCCATCGTACGCCCGAACGTTCTAATCACAGAACCTCGGCAAACGAAGGCATCAGGGCTAGACTCGGGAAAAGAATCATGACTCCCACGTCATCCCCTTTCTCGGACGAGCTGATCATGGAAGAAATACCGAAGGTAAGACTGCCAGCGCACCTGACCTACAGCGGAATCACAGATCCGAGGGATCATGTCATCTCCTACGAGCAGCAAATGTTCTTGAGTCCCTACTCCGAAGCATGTTGGTGTAAATATTTCCCAACCACGCTAACCGGAGTGGCGGGAGAGTGGTTTAGATCGCTGCCGAAGGGATCGATCAAGAGCTGGAAAAAGCTGAAAAAGAGATTCTGCACACAGTTCGTGAGCAACAATCGCCCCGAGCGAACCACAGCAGAACTGACCTCAATCCAACAAGAAAGAGACGAAAGTCTGAGAGAATTCATGGCCTGATTCATGAAGGAATCAACAAACATACCAAACTTGCAGCCAGACGTGGCCATCTTCGCCTTGAAGCACGCGCTCCAGGAAGGGAAGTTCCGTGACGAACTCTCAATGAAGAACCCCTCCAGAATAGCTGACGTGCTCCAAATGGCTGATGCGTTCATCAGAACCGAAGAGTTCAACAAGGCCGCTGCAAGATTGAAAGGATCGTCGGATCCGAGAGACACAAAGAATACCCAGAGCAAGCCCGAGGGCAGCTCAAGGAAGGGGAAAGAGAAAGTAGGAGCTAGAGAGATGAGCCCGAAGAAAGACGGGAGAAGGGGTGAACTTCAACCCAAGTACACCAACTACACTCCACTAGCTCTGCCCCGAAAAGAGATATTTAGCCTCAACAGAAATGACGAAAAGTGGAAACTACCTGGGAAGCTCAAGTCCAACCCAGCTCGGAGAAACAAGAACAAATGGTGCGAGTTTCATGATGACTTCGGTCACCACACCGAAGAATGCAACTCGCTGAAAGACAACATTGAGGACCTCGTTCGCCGAGGCTACCTGAAACAGTACTTGTTAGACCGAAGGGAGGAAAAAGAAAAGGCCGCAAGCGGCAAACAACACGAGCAACCCCAGAAAAGGATCTACGAAGCAACAGGGCACAAGAAGAATGACATCCTAGTGGTGTTCGGGGGACAGAAGTCTGGCCAGGCCAGCAAAAAACACCTAAGAGCCCTCTCCCATCGGGTCAACTTCAGCGCGGTGGGAGACAACCAGCCACACCCCCCGAACATGACCTTCACTGCTGATGATTGCTTCGGAGTCCAGTACAAACATGACGATCCTCTGGTCATTTCCATGGACCTCAATAACCACAACGTACATCGAGTGTTAGTCGACGGAGGAAGTGCCGTCAATATCATCTTCAGAAACTGCTTCGAGCAGCTGATCCTCGAAGAGCCAGAGGAAGCACTGACGAAAGTCAGTTATCCTCTGATCGGATTCAACGGATCCGCAGCTATCCCTCGAGGAAAGATCACCCTGCCAGTCACAGTGGGTGAAGGCCAGGCAGCAAAAACCCTTCGGGACGAATTTTTGGTGATGGACTGCGACTCCGTATACAACGTAATCATGGGGAGAACCATGATTCACAAGATGCAAGCAGTCCCCTCCACATACCACCAGCTGATGATATACGTCTCGGATGCAGGATTCGCCGAACGAATCAGAGGTGATCAAGAAGTGGCGAGAAGAACCTGCCACACTGCTGTCCGAAAGCCCAAACTAGGGGACGACCCCGAAGAAGAAAAGGGAGCTACGGGAGAGGAAAGCGAGGCAAAAAGGAGAAGAGCAAGCACGAGCAGCTTGTCTCCCGCAGAAGTTGATGCCCGCCCCGAAACCCTATCTCCCGAACCAGATCAAGAAATGGAGGATATCTTCCTCGAAGAGGATTCAGACAGGAGCGTCCGAATAGGCAAGGGCTTAAGCTCGGGGCTCCGAATCGATTTGATCCGATTACTCAGGGATCATAAAGACATCTTTGCATGGTCAGCAGCAGATATGCCAGGGATAAATCCGAAGCTGATTTGTCACAAGCTGGACGTCAACGCTGAAGCTCGGCCAGTCAAGCAAAAAAAGAGGAACTACTCCTCGGAGAAAAACAAAGCCATCGCCGAGGAGGTGAAAAAGTTGCAGGAGGCCGGATTCATTGAACCATGCATGTATCCGAAATGGCTGGCCAACGTGGTGATGGTCAAAAAAGCGAACGGCTCCTGGCGAATGTGCGTGGATTTCACAGACCTGAACCGAGCCTGCCCCAAAGACTGTTATCCCCTGCCAAGGATAGATCAATTGGTTGACTCCACCAGCGGCCATGCACTGCTCAGCTTCATGGATGCCTTTTCAGGCTACCACCAAGTATTCATGCACCCCGATGACAGAGCAAAGACAGCGTTCATCACAAGCGCAGGAGTGTTCAACTATAAAATGATGCCTTTCGGCTTGAAAAATGCCGGAGCCACCTACCAGAGGCTAGTTGATCACGTCTTCGCCGACCAGAAAGGGAGGAATGTGGAGGTCTATGTGGATGACTCCATCGTAAAAAGCATCAAGGAGGAAGACCACGTCAAAGACTTGGCAGAGACCTTCGGAAATCTGAGGAAATACAGCATGAAGCTGAATCCAAAAAAATGCGTCTTCGGGGTGAAGTCAGGGAAATTCCTCGGATTCATGGTGAGCGAAAGAGGAATTGATGCGAACCCGGACAAAGTCCAAGCGGCATTGGATTTACCCGAGCCGAAGACCAAGAGAGATGTGCAGAGGCTAACCGGCAGGTTAGCCGCACTAACAAGGTTCATATCAAAAGCCTCGGACAAGGGAGCCCCCTTCTTCAAAGCACTGAAACCAAAGAACCTCCCCGGAGGAGAAGCAGAACCAGTCAAGAAAAAGGGGGTCCCGAGGAAAGTGGATCCCGAACTGATATGGGAACAGGAGCAAAAAGAAGCTTTTCAGCAACTCAGAGCCCACCTAGCTCAACTGCCGACACTGGCCAGACCAAAGGAGGGGGAAACCCTGTACCTATATGTCGCAGTTAGCCCTGGAACCGTCAGCGCAGTGCTTCTTCGGGAAGAAGAAAAGAAGCAACAGCCAATCTACTTCACCAGCCGAACACTTACAGGGGCCGAAACCCGGTACCCACTCATCGAGAAAGTCGCATATGCAGTAGTGATAGCTGCACGAAAACTGAGGCCATACTTCGACTCCCACCAGATCACAGTGCTAACTGACCAACCGCTCGAAAAAGTACTCGACAAAATAGAGAGGTCAGGAAGATTGGCTGCCTGGGCTTTCGAACTATCAGAGTTCGGCATCAAATATCAGCCGAGGACAGCAATCAAAGCACAAGCATTGGCAGACTTCTTGGCCGAGTGCTCATACCAGGAAATGCTGAATGATACGAAAAGCACTTGGGAGGTCTTCACTGACGGATCTTCCACAATAAACGGCTCAGGAGCAGGAGTTGTACTAATCCCCCCGACGGGGAAAAGCATAGAGTATGCATTGAAGTTCGGCTTCAAAGCAACTAACAACGAGGCCGAATATGAGGCCGCAATCGCAGGGATAGAGCTTTGTTTATCCCTGGAGGCCGAGCATGTTTGCCTCAAAACTGATTCCCAGCTTGTAGCCAACCAGATCCGAGGGGAGTATGAGGCCAAATGGCCCAGCATGACAGCTTACTTAGCAAAAATCAAGTCCTTAACGTCAAAGTTAAGATCCTTTGAAGTCATTCTCATTCCCCGAGGACAAAACACGCAAGCAGATGCACTGTCAAAACTCGCAAGCTCAACACTCATCGACCTAAACAGGTCGGTCCACGTGGAAGTTCACCAAGAGAGAAGCATTGACTTGCTACCCACCACAGTATGCAGCTTACGTACCGAACCCAGCTGGATGGACGCAGTAGTTGCATACAAAGAAAGGGGAGAACTTCCCGAGGATAGGCTGCAGGCAAGAAAACTGAAAAGATTCAACAAGTGGTTCATCATCAGCGCCGAAGGAGAGCTCATGAGGAAATCATTCTCCGCTCCGTTGCTAAAATGTGTGGGTCCAACAGACGCTGACTACATCCTAAGGGAAATCCACCTCGGGATATGCGGAAACCACATCGGAGGCAGGACATTGGCACATAAAGCCCTTCGGGCTGGGTACTGGTGGCCCACTATGGTTTCCGAGGCAAAGCAGATGGCAAGGAAATGCGAGAAATGCCAAAAGTTTGCACCAGCCATCCATCAACCAGCTCAAACCCTACAATCAACGCTGTATCCATTACCACTCGCACAGTGGGGGTTAGACATCATTGGTCCCTTCCCCTCAGCGACGAACCAGAAGAAGTGGTTGATTGTAGGAGTCGACTATTTTAGCAAATGGATCGAAGCCGAAGCTGTCTCCTCCATCACCGAACCTCAGGTCCGCAAGTTCATATGGCAGAACATCATCACAAGGTTCGGCATACCAAGACTGATGGTCTTCGACCACGGGAAACAGTTCGACAACACCCCGTTGCAAAAGTGGTGCAAACAGTTCGGCATACACCTAGCGTACTCGGCAGTCTGTCACCCACAAAGCAACGGGCAAGCCGAAGCTGCTAACAAACTCATCCTCAATGCACTCAAGAAAAGAGTCGAGGATGACAAAAACAAATGGTTAGAAGAGCTACCCGGAACGCTATGGTCCCTTCGGACCACTGAGAAAGAAGCTACCGGGCAAACACCGTTCCACCTTGTATACGGATCCGAAGCTGTAATTCCTGTGGAAATCGGAACAGAAAGCCTGAGGATCCAGGCATACAACAGGTATGATGGGCTCCAAGGAGAAAGCAACAACCAACTTCTATCCGAAGCTCTCGATCTACTGGACGAAGCTCGGAACGATGCAAGGACACTCAACGCAGCCTATTTGCAGAGGGTCAACAAGCATTACAACCGAAGAGTCAACGCCAGACCCCTAAAAGTCGGTGATCTAGTACTCAGAAACGCCGCCTCGGTTCAGAAAGGACGGATCCATGGCAAACTCTCAGCCACTTGGGAAGGACCATACATCATCCATTCCGAAAAAAGGCCAGGCACGTATATGCTGAAACAGTTAGATGGAACAATTTTGAAGAACCATTGGAATACCGATGTTCTCAAGAAATATTTTGTATGATCTCTGTCTGTAAACCAAGTAAGTTGTTTAATGAGAAGAGGAAAGCCATTGGCACCATGAGTTTCATTAAACTTATCTCTATATTTATTGTCCCTTTATATATACATGCAGCCTCGGATCTGATCAATCCGAGACTAAAAACAGGATTGACTTTGCCCATTCCTTGATAAAATGCAAGAAATGACCAAATCATACACTTCAGGGAATCGTCCAGAATCCTCGGATTCGCGGTACCCTAATAAAATTTGTTCGCAACAAACAGTCGCTCGAATCAAGTTATAAAACTCCGGCTCAGATCCACGGATCGCCGAAGGCATAACTAAAGAGGCAGACTAGCGATCTCTTGCCCAGGTTTCCGAACCACAAGAGATCGGAAGAACAATCCAAACCTCTGAGCAGATCGACGGATTTGAAGAGTCTGGAAACTAAAGAGTCTCTTAGCAGATCTACGGATTTGAAGAACTCGCAAAACTAAAGAGTCTCTTAGCAGATCTACGGATTTGAAGAACTCGCAAAACTAAAGAGTCTCTTAGCAGATCTACGGATTTGAAGAACTCGCAAAACTAAAGAGTCTCTTAGCAGATCTACGGATTTGAAGAACTCGCAAAACTAAAGAGTCTCTTAGCAGATCTACGGATTTGAAGAACTCACAAAGTCAAAGAGTCTCTTAGCAGATCTACGGATTTGAAGAACTCGCAAAAGTTAAAAAGTCTCTTAACAGATCTACGGATTTAAAGAGCTCGCAAGATCAAAAGGTTTTTAGCAAGTCTACAGAAAGAGGAGCTCGAGAAATCTACGGATTTAAAGACCTAAAATTGCGAAAGAACAAGTTGAAAAGAAGCAGCCAAGTAACAAACATTCATTTTTTATTCAATATTTGCGGAGAGTACAAATACATTGAAAACCTCAAAAATTGAAAACAAAATGAAACAGTTAAAATCGGCAGCCATCAACAGACAATACCGGCCTACCGAAGTACTAAAGAAAACAAAAAGAAATGAGTACAACGCAGCGCCGAGGCAAAAGGGGGAAAGGCAAGCACATGTTCGGAAGTCCTCAACTGGAACCGACCGACTCTGAAGAAGACGACTGCCCGAATCCCTAACTCTTGGGAGTCTCAGGAGCATCCCCCAGAGGAGCATCCTTCGAAGAACCCCCAGCAGTAGTATCACCTTCGGAAGCCGCCTTCTGGGCCCGAGCCTCTGCAAGAGCAGCTTGGCGTTCAGCTTCAGCTTCGTCTCGATCGGCCTGGCACTCCACCAAGTGATCCTGGGCCCTCATCCAGAGCGGAACCTTCTCATTCCAAGGGAAATGAGGCATATGCTTCGCGAACATCCGCCGAGCACCCAGGATGCCATTCCAGTATTGCTCCCTACACTGATCAGCAGTGTAGAGGTCAACTCTCTCTTGCTCTAACTTCCGAATGGCAGCATCCTTCTCTCGGATCTTCAGCTGGAGAACGGGCACCTTGTCAGCTTGATTCTGAACAATCTCCCGGTGCTTGATAAACTGCTGAAGCCTCGCCTCCGCTTCCTGGCTCTGCTTAATGGCCGCCTCAAATTTAGACGTCATCTCCTTGAGAAGACTGTCTTTTTCTTCAAGTTCGCTCGCAAACT
This sequence comes from Spinacia oleracea, assembly GCF_020520425.1. Lineage (NCBI taxonomy): Eukaryota > Viridiplantae > Streptophyta > Magnoliopsida > Caryophyllales > Amaranthaceae > Spinacia > Spinacia oleracea. The sequence goes on along the minus strand of NC_079491.1, from coordinate 107,080,991 downwards.
TGGCAGCCATTTCTCTCCTCTCCCTGTCGAAGGAAGCTATCTTTTCAGCATCCTCTTCAACCTGGAAAGTGAGCTTCCCAACTTCGGCCCCGATCTGTTCCGCCGCTTCCCTAGCCTCACGACTGTACTGAAGGTACAGTTGCTTGATCTCCACCATCTCGGCCATGAGCTGCCCAGCCTTCTGGTCCAAGACAGGGATATCACGAGCATAAGCCTCCTGATACCTCCTCAGTTGCCTCTCCTCAACCGAGCTACACTCGGAAGCGAACGAGGACCAGAAAACAGCCTGGGAAAGAAGAAAAGACGAGAAAAGATGAGGAAAGAAGAAAACAACAAACCAAAAACGGAACTCAAAACAAAATTTCCAACACTTACCTCATTCAGATAATATTGGGCCATCATAGCTGGGTTCCTCTCCTCAGCTCCAGGAACCCTCCACTGCGGGTTGGCCCGAAGAAGATTCTCCCGTGCAGCTTCGGGACCCACCAAAGATCCCACGTGAGCCATGGGGTTCTCCCCCAAAACCGGAGCTCTAGCATAGCGAGCCATCGCCTCCCTTACCTCCTCGGGGATCCGTTTCAGCGGAACATCCGAGCAAGGGTCAGCGTGGATCAGTCTATCCAGGGCCGAGGTCGAAGTAGAGCCCAAGGTCGAGTGGCGCCTCTTCCTCGTCAGACCCTGCTTGGTTTGCTCCTCCTCAGCAGAAGGGACCTCCTTCTCAGCTTCGGGAACCTCTATGTGAGCTTCGGTGAGATCCACCATCTCCTTATCTGGACTTTTCTCCCTTTCGAGAGAAACGTCAGCAGATTCTTCCTTCTGCTCGGCCACAATAGGGACATCCGAGCCAGGAACAAGGTCGGCTTCAATTGCCTCCATCACCTTGGTTATATCCTGGATCTCGATCCCTAAAGCAGCAGGCGGCTTCAGCGGAGAGGGGATGGTATCTTCCTCAGCCAACGGTTGGTCCACGGGAGGCGGTTCCGCAACCACCACACTCTTCAACTTCTGCCCTGGCAAGGGCATGAAGTGAAGGAGATTTTTGGGAGGAGGCATGACTTCCGAAACCACTTCCTACAGGGCAAACGCTCAAAGGTCAGTTTCAGAAAAAGAGAGAACGGACCACAAAAAGCTCTAAGTCAGAACAAATACCTTCTCCGAAGACTGAGAAGCTTTCGCCTTCTTCGGATGCGCAGAAGGCCTCAAAAGAGTGCTGCCCTTCCTTTTGCGCTGATCCTAAACAGAGGAAACCAAGGGTCAATAAATGTAAAAGAAGACAAAGGAAGGAATAAAGAAAAATCGCGAAGTACCCGGTTCCTAGATAAAGAGATATCTATCCGAGCCGGAGATGAAACCGAAGGAACGGCACGCGGCACAGCGTCAGTCCCAGGACCCTAAAAAGATGGTCCAGGACCAAGACGTTAGCCGACGGCCAACCAGAAAGAAAGACAAACAAAAGACTTCGAGATATAGAAACACTCACCGGATCCGAGGTTGTCCTCAAATCAGGGAGCACGACTTTCACTGGAACAGCTTCGGGAGAAGAGGCAGAATCCCACGGATCAGCTCGAACTTCAGATATCCGAGCGACACCCGACGGAGACAGCACGTAATCCTTCAAGCGAGGATTACGAGGATTCTCCTTCCCGAACTTATAATCAGGGGCCGAGTCGTGAATGGTCTTCAGATCCAAAGAAATACCCAAGACCACAGGATCAACGCAGCTAAAGCCGTACTCTGCAGAAACAAAGCACAAAACAAAGTCAATAAAACGAGACAAAAAGGAGGAGGACAAACTTACTAAAGCACGGTCCCAGCCGAAAGACACCTACCCCTGTCAAAAATCCTGCTGAGACCGGCAACAGCAAGAATGTCCTCCCGCAAGATATAGTTGAGGTTCGGGAGCCAGTTGGACGGCAATTTGTAGTTGTCCTCCCGAGCCAAAAACCACTGGAGGAGATCCACGTAGTGGTGATGGTTCCGATCCGGAGCAGCCACGCTTCGCATATCAGGATCAGGAGTCACAAACCACTTCGGAGGGCGGTAAAAATGTGGATGCTTCGGATCTGTCGGCACACGAACGAACAACCACTCCGTCTTCCAATTATGATCAGAGCTGAGGTAAGGGTAGGCCGTAATGTAGTTCGGCTCCCCCTTCCTTCGGGATCTTTTGTTGATGATGGTCCACCAACCATACCCATCCCCCTTGGAAGCGTGGTTGAAAGACAGATCGTGCAGATCCCGAAACACGGCAACAGAACATGGAAAGTTAATAAAATCGCACACCCATCTAAATCCGATGATGTGCCTCATAGATTTGGGGGTAAGCTGGGCCAAACTGATGTTGTACGACACCAGGAGCTCGGAAACGAAGGGATCCAAAGGAAAGCGGAGACCGTTCTCCAAATGATGAGTATACACAGAGATGAACCCCCTCGGCGGATGAGTCACCCGAGGACGCTCCTGGTCGGGAAGCTCGCACCAGTACCCCAAGGCGTGCTGGATTCCGTATAACTCTTCGGCCCTCCGATGGTAATGCCCCAGCTTCGCCTCCACCAACCAGTCACCACTGACCGATTTTTCCAAGGGACCATCGATCTTAGTGGTCTCATGCAGAATCGGGGCATACTTGCCCTGCGGATCAGCTTCAGTCCAATGAACTGGAAACTCAGGGTAAGAGCGGCGCACACCCGAAGAGCCAGCTTTCTTACCAGAAGTTGCGCGTTCAGACACGCTAGACCCGCCAACAACATCATCTTTTGAAGCATCCCAACCAGTCGAACGCCTCTCCACTGGCCTCTCCGAAGGCCGACCCCTCGAAGTTTTCGGTAACCTTCCCGAAGGCACGTTCTCCCTCTCACTAGAGGAGCCAACGACGAACTTGCTCTTGCCCCTATTCTTTGCCATGGCCGCGAATTCTCGGTCTAGGGTTGAGATTGAGGGGTAGAAGGAAAAACGAAGAAAAAAGGAGAATTCAGAAACAAATTACCTTTTTCCGAAGCGGAATTCGCCGATAAAACGAACAACACAAGTTCCCGAAGTCTAAAGTTGGCCGAATTTCGTAGATCTGAAGAAACAAATTGCACTGCGATCGCCGGAATTTAGAGAGAGAATGGGTTTGAAAGAAGGAGTAAAAAGTTCGAAAAGAGCAACGCACCCCGTATTTATAGAAAAGAAAAGGGGCGCATCAACTTCCTCAACCCACGATCGCCACGACACAATACAACTCCCAACACTTGTCATCAATGCAAATCATCCCTTTTCAAAAAAGAGAGGGAACTTTCGGACTTCTGACAGCTGGAAACCCACCCATTTAATTCTAAATGGACCGGGTCTGGGGGGGCATGTTGTTTGGGCTCCCAATTGACTCTCAATTGGGCCACTAAGTCCAAAGCCCAATGGCTCTAAACAACAACATCGAACCTACCAGTGGCTATTCAGCCATCCATTAAGGCCCAAGGCCCAATAGCAATAAATGACCTATGGGCATTTATTATGCAAACACTATAAATAGGCCGCCAAGGCTCACACCTCAAGGTACGTCCAATTTACCGCCTTAAGACTACTCTTCTAGAGAACTTCTCTCTAGAATCCGAGCATCATTCTTACTTAGGCATCGGAGGGGCTTTCCTCGGAAACACCCCCGAGGCTAGTGACTTTGCTCTTGTGCAGGTGAATTCGGACTCCACTCATTCAAACAAGCAAGATCTTCAACACATACAAAAGGGCCTTCATTCGAAGCCCATTGTTTCCATCTTTACAACACCGGAACACGTACTAGTATGTTAAGGGTTGGCCGTGTGCCCTTTCTGATGATCTAGAGGGGTTCTGGCCACTCGTGAGTCGTGGCATGTGTATCTCAATTCTGAAGCTGAGTATAAACTAATCAATACAACTAGTTGTCTACGAATTTCAGACACAACATTCAATTTGCGTGTTCCTTTCGCTATTAATTATCTTGCATAACCCCTACAAGGAGGCTTTTAACATGTAGGCGGATACTCTCTTTGTTAAAAATTTATCGGGCCTTATGCAAGCCCTTACATGAGAAGAGATTGATCACATATAAATCTGACGGGTTCCATCCTAAAACCAATTGGTGGAGTATCCCACCAATTTTATATGTTAGTCAGTCTTCCTCTATTTCTTCCATGTGACAATTAGTCTCAACTCACATGTGGGTTAATCTTCTCAACACTTTGGAAACAAAAGACAATGCAATAACTGAGAATTAATTTCTTTCAGCATCGTAATGCAGAATTATTTAAGTTCTCTAACTCACAAAGACCTGTTAAGATCTAACCTAGCAAAGAAGGTAGAAAATACCTCATCCACGTAAGGGAAAGTGTTAAGTTCTGACCTGTGAAAGTCACATATTGACAAAAGAGAAGAGATACAAGGGGCTACTCCACGCTGAGGAAAACTCACCGTCATTAGCTAGTTACCGTCAATCTATCCTTGTTTGCACTTTGCAAAATAGCTAGCCATGTATTTACTGTTAGAGGACAATACTGGTATGACTTGTTCCCAGTGGCGGTGCTAGTAAGGGTTCAGTGGGTTCAACTGAACCCTTACTAGCTAAAATAAAAATTTGGCAGGTTTTAGAAAACGAGGAAAAATGTCATGTAATTTTGAACGCGACAAGTGACACAATGTAAAGTGGTGCCGAGTGGTTTTAGCATTACCAAACAAACCAAAGGTCAGGAGATCGACCCTAGGAGCCTTTTTCCTCCCTTTTTTTGGGTTATCTAAAGCAGTAAACACAAAAGCTCTCGACAACTGGACCTCTCCTTTCCTATAGTCCTATTCTCATCACCCCCCCCCCCCTCCCCACAAAGGTATAAAATATACCCATTAATTTCCTCGCTTTATAATCACTTTTTGTAAAAAAAATTAACTGGAAATTTGAAATATTGAATCAAATTGTTTGAACAATAGATGAATTTGTGAATAGAATATTTAATGTCTCTTAGATAACTTAGATTTAGTTTAGAATATAATTTATTTGTTGCTTTATAATTTAGGAAGTCAGGTTTGAACTTTAAATATTTTATTATGATTGCTAGATTGAAATCTATGATTTTGAATAGATTAATTTCGTTGATATGAAATGAAGGGGATAGAACATTTTTGGAAAAACTAATTTCAAAGTCACAAAAATCATCCACTTGTTCATCCCCAACCCAAATTCAAGGTCACTTGAACCACCCAAAAATGAACTCGTGACACCTCAAAGTGAGCTCGCAACACCTCAAAGTGAACTTCTAATACAACTACTCCGTATACAAGAAAATGAACCTCCAACACCTCAAAGTGAACCTCTAATTCAAAATCATCCAATTTCTAGTGCGGAGGAGCGCACTTATAATGTTAATCTTTTTCAACATGACCTTGCGCTAAGAATAATCCAAATCTTAAATTATAATTGGGATGATTAGGACGTGGTGAAGAGAGGGTATATAGCAAAAAAAGAGTTGTGATCCATGCACTCATAATTTTCAACAAAGGTTTTAATGTTGCTTGGTATGATATGTATGTTTGGCTTGAACATAGCATTCAAAAGTAAGCATTATTTTGTTTTGGATTACGATTTTATTATATGCGTCTTAGGATTCCGAATCCTTAACTGCTTACAGGGCTCAATCTAGGGTTATTGGTGCTAGTTCACAGCATGATTTGGTGACCAACGAATCAAATTAAAGACGTTTTGTTTTTATCCAATTTAAAACGAGTGGATTACTTCTCCTATTGCTATCCTTTAGCCTATTGGCTTTTAATTATCTCCGACCTTCCTTTTTCCATGATCTTCATTTAGCTCAACATCTATCTGGCATAGGCACGCGTATACGCTCCTTGTTGGCGTCTTTGTTGCAGTCTAGTTACATTGTTGCACGTGTGCTCATCAACCTTGTCAGTCATTCTCGATCAACCCCTTTAATAACGTAGTCAGTACATTAATTATCTAAATGACTCTGTAGGAGAAGAAGTGGCCAACAGTTCCAAATAATGCCTTTTCCCTTATCATTAACAACCATTTTCTGATTAAATAATCAAACATATTTCAACTATCCGAAACAGGATTTCATTAAGGTAGTTACCAACATGTACACCAATAATATTTAATGTAGACTCAAGTCAACTCAAGGTTGTCCATATTCCCTTTGTTACCTGACGGCAAACCACGAGATCTGCAAGTGAGTTATATAGCACATGTGGATATCAAATGGCTGTCTATTTTTATAATACATATGGTTGTAATCGTGTAGCTGAGGAATCAACGGCGCTATCCATGGACCATGGATATCCTCCGCGTGGATGAGATCTTTTCTACCTTCTTTACTGTGATCTATATATATAGGTGTGGAAAAGGCTTTTGTATCAACTCAAGTATGAAGTATCATTCACTCTCCATATCTTAATTTAAAAAAGAAACTTGACAAAATTAAATGGCTACTCAAAAAGCTTCTTCTCACATCCGTTCACTCAGTTTGCCATCCACATCTCATCCACTCAATGCAAGCATTGAAACTCACTTCCACAGTCTAAGGGCCTCTCAAGCAGCAGGGAAACTCACTTGTTCATCATTATGCCAAAACTTATGCAACATAAAAGATTTGTATGAGCAGATGAATAATATGATTCATTTGCCACAAAACCAACATCTTCTTTCTAATCAACATCATAGGAAAGAGGTTGAATGGGTTCTGGATGGATCTCTTGCTTTGTTGGATGTCTCTAGCTATGGACTAGATGCACTTTCACAAATGAAAGAATCTATTCTAGATATCAAATCAGCTCTCCGTAGGGGTAACAACGATGTAGGAATCCATGCATTTCAGGTTTCGAGAAAGAAAATCTGCAAGCCGCTCTCCAAGTGCCTTGCAAACATGAAGAAAACTGACAACAAGTGTGCCCTGCCACAACCTGAAGATTCCTCTGTTATTGTAAGAACACTGAAAGAGGCTGAGACAATCAGTCTGTTAACTTTGAAGTCAGTTTTCTCATTTGTGATGGGGAAGAAAACAACCTCTCAGACTCAGACACGTGGCTGGTCCTTGGTTGCTAAACTTGTCAAGTCTAAGCATGTTGTTCGCGATTCTGAAAGTGATACTGAAGTAGTATGTATTGATAATGCCCTGAATGCTCTTTCAGATAACCATTCAAGTGCTGAAACAAAGGTTGTGCTTAGGCAACTAGAGATTTTAGAAAAGGTTATCCTTCAACTCGAGGATGGCTTGGAGTCTATCTCTAGATGCTTTGTTAAAACACGAGTTTCCCTTCTCAATTTATACAACTAATTAGAATCCTTAATTACATGCCAACAATTTTGTAGAATGATCAGGAAATTTTGTATTTATCTTGAAACAATTAAAGAATAGAATTGATACTAATCTTGACTCATATCTCTCTTGCAAGCATATTTTGTTATTTGTGTTACATATATTTCCTTGCACTTTACTACTTTCATTCTAGTTTGATTTTTTCATCTTTGGTAGACGGTTTAGTCGTCGAATACTGTGATTGTCTGATTGAGTTTCTGTTCCCTTCAATATGTAACTAAAAGTAAATAAAAAAAATCCAGTAAAATAAATTTTGATCGAAAAAGTGACTTTAAATCAATGCAAAATAGTTCTGAATATAAGAAAAACACAGCAGAAGTAAAGAATAAATTAACATAAGTAGCTTTACTCAGAAAATTCAGTTTTGTAAGTTAAATCAGTAAATATGATTTGGTGAAGTGCATGAACAAATCAAAGCCTGAATATGTAAATATTTTTCTGACAAGGTTATCATAATCAATTTTCAGCTTTCTTATTCAGACGGTTGCTTCATTTCCTGTAACCAAACAAGGTGATCTTTACTTGACACTTGATAGTTACCGAAGCCTGTCCTGGCATAGACCTGCTTAGTATAGTATCACTAAATTCTGAGGTGTTGAGATTCAAAATGTTGTTCAAAGGCAGACAAAGTTATTGAGATCCATAAACAATCATTCTCATACACGTCTTCTTTTGAGTTTGCAGTTTCTGGTTAGAAAATTGATTCACCCTTTGCCAGTTTTAATTTATTCAGATATTAATTTTACAATTATCTGGTGTTTGTTGTTTCCACGTGCAACTAATTCCAGTTACCTATCTTAAGCTGTGTGCTGGTTATGTTAATCAAATATTGTGATTGAGATCTACACATGCAACCACTATTAAATCTGAGCTACAAGAGAAGAGAATCACACGCTTATATATAATTATTGTGCATATCTCGTTATATTGGTTGGAGGATATGCAACTAGTTGATCATGTTTGGATGACTAAATATAATGAATATTTCCTTGGACGTAACCTGTGCTGGTTTCTTCATGTAATGTCTGTCTGTCTCATGTGCGTTACTTGGCTACTTGCATTTACTTTTCAAGTTTTCATTATACATACGACGTGTTAAATTATGCTCAACCAGACTTGGAATTTTGGAAAGAAATATGTGCTGTATTCCCTCTTGAACAATTAATGTCCTTAAAAGGCTTATACACAGTTCCTGTTTACCATCTTCAGAGACTCGTAGTGAGCACTGGAACTTTGTTGCTTCACTGAAGAAGCTTATTTCGTTGTGTACTAAATTAAATGTTTTTAACACAGTTTTTGTCAGTTTTAATTAAATGTTATGATATTCAAAATAATTATACCCTTTCAAGTTTAAAGGGACCATTGTATTTTACATGCCTCCCAGAAGCCAAGACTGTTTATTTATCACAAAATGGCTCGTTGCATGTTCAATCGCACCAGCCAGAGATCATGAACCGCAGCAAAACAGACAACAAGGTTGTAATAATACAGCCATGAGAAAGTAGCATTAACCAAAAATAATACAACTAATCTCTTACCAAGTATACCTTTGTATTCATTCACGATATCCATTCTACTTCTTTTGATCCGTACAATTCCGTTAGGAAAAAAGGAAAGCACAAACAAAAGAAAACTTATTACTCCGGATTCACAGTTTGTTCAGACATCTCCCCCTTGAGCTCAGTTTCACTATACAGTTCACTTTGAACTGGGACATTTTCCAGCTGCTGAGACAAAATAACATCTGCAATAGCTTTCATTGCAGATGACGACTTTTCTTTATTTTCCTCTGTCTCTGTCTCTCCATCTCTTTCATCACCGGCAACAAGCGGCACCTCTGATGTATTATCTTCCTCCTGTGGGGGAGGAACAAAAAAGGGTATTTTGCCTCTCTGCCAATCGTAAAGGACCATTTTTGCTGCTGTCATTAGGTCTGGTTCTCCACCCTGGAGCAAAGACACCCACATAAAAATTATATCCATAACTCCGAAACCAAGCAAGGAAATATATTTTGTATTTGAGTTTAACTGCCCCTCCCATCAAATCTAATTACTCCGTATAGTAGTTGGGAATAGAAGAAATAAATTATCAAAAATATTCAGAGAATGTGTTCTTTTCAGTTCGAACCACCCAAACCAAACCTTAAGATCTAATCAACGATCATTATCAAATAAGATTTGATAATATAACAATCATCAATGTTTCTAACTATAGACGACATGCCCACAAATGAAACGAAATGGAAACACACCTTCAAAAGCTTGCCCGATAACTTGCAAAGCTGAAAGAGAAAATCATGATCATCCTCCCTGGTAAGAACACGTCAACAAGTTAATTTAACCCCAAAAGGAATGAAACAACAAACACAATCACAAAAAGATGAATGCTTCCACAGCTCAGCACATCAGCAGAAGGTGGACAAAATATTCATAAATCTGAAATTAAAATACATGCAAAGATCACAAAATCACAAGCGCGATTGAGACAAAGACACATTGATCAACTGTTCCCTTAAAAAGCCGATAACACCAACAAATTACAACTATTCTTTTCAAAATAATTTATACTCCCTCGGTCGCTGATATACTTTTTTGAAACCATCTAAAAAAACAGAGCAATTTCCTTCAATATTGCTTAAAGAAAGTTAAATTCCCAAAATATGTATTTCCCACCATACTGTCCACGTCAGCATCAAAATCGATCTAATTTTTTTTATCAATCGGTACTAAACCGACAACTAAAATAGCGGTTGACCCAAATAACCACTATTTCAATTAGCAGCTTAAACTTCAGCCATTTTCTGGCTGCAAACTGGAAACATACCAAACCGCCAACTCAAATGGTGGTTTTGTTTTAAAACAAACCGCCATTTAAATTGGCGGTTTATATAATTGAACCGCCAATTCAAATGGTGGATTGTTTTAAAACAAAACCGCCATTTGAGTTGGTGGTTTTGTGCTGAACCGGAACAAAAAATTTACTTTTCTTTCTTCCATGCTGACGTGGACGGTATGGTTGGGAAATATGTTACAAAGTGGCGTATTTTGGGAATTTAACTTTCTTTAAGCAATATTAAAGGAAATCGCTCAAAAAAAAGCAACTTACTTAATTTAGCATCAATTTTCAATGATACCATTGATTTTAATGAAAATAAGACTCCACTGGTATGGTGTATAACTTCAGATAGCAAAACACAGTTGTGTTTTTATGACTCAATTCAATAGAAATGACCCCAACCAAGCATAGCCTATTATTCAAGACGGAGAAAGTAATTAAGCAACAAAATCCTTCAGAGAACTTACTTTTTTCTAAAATCTCACATTAAGTAAACAAACAAATATATATTAAACCAAATGCCAGAACCATAAATAGATTTTTCAGTTACATGTGCAGAGCACAAAAACACTTCATTTGTTATAAAACAGTACCTGCAGGAGTACAGGGTATTTACAATTTTGAAAATAAGCCATCCAAGTCCAATATAAATTTCTTTCTTTAAGCCTCCAGCTCTCTAAAGAACACAAGTCGTCATTTGCAATATGGAAAAGACAGTAGAATCAAAAGCAAGAAAGTTTAAGAGAGCATCTGGAGTGGAAAATGTCTAGTTTCACAAAAGCGTTAACCTCATAAGCTCATATCAAACCATGAAGTACAAAGAGAGCATCTGAAGTGAAAATGTTTAGTTCCCTAAAAGAGCTTCCCTTTTATGATGGTCATATCTAACTAATATACATTGTGATCTCTGCAATTCAAAAATTCTAGCATGCATGCAGTAGTAGGGTGTGGAATCCTGTGCATTTAACAAATTTAATATTGTAGATATGATACATAACAGCTTGAAACTTAAACAAAAACAAAAAGAAATTATAAGTATGAACATAATACCAGTCCTTAATCTTATATGCTCTTTGAAGATGCTCCTTCTTTACACGTTTCAGCACTTCTCCAATGTGTTCAGAAGCATCATGCAAATTTGCAACTCGCACCTGTAATTACAACCCAAAACAGCTCATGAAGATTCTTCAGTCGCAAGAGAATATAGTGGAACACTATCATTTTCCTACTATATCCTGCAAAAGCAAGAAAATGCAGCCACAACAGTCTTTCAAAACATCATGTTATTGAATTTCGAGAACACCAAAGAAAAATTCCAAGGCATCCTTTTGGCTGTGAGTGACAGGAGCACAGCAAAACTAACGATACCAGGGAAATGAGAAGAACTGCACCTAAAGCCAAAAGCTGGCACAAGCCCTTAGGTATTGGAGATAGACCAATGTAACATAGGTATAAATGACAATAAAGTTCCACCAATTTTTTTCACAACCGAAGTACATACCACGCCCTTCAAAACAATATCCGTCTCTGAGTCACTATTTTGATAAACGACACCAGGGCAGTCTATTAGAAAAATCCTCTTGGTAAGCGTGATATATTGCCAGACTTTAGTCTCCCCGGGTATGGGGGCAACCTTGCAAACCTTATAGCAGAAGAATAAATTAGACAAGTCAGAATTTAAGAAAATATGAACAACATGTGTAACATGCAATGATTATTCAGCAAAAGGCAATACATTTTTAGTACGCAATGTATTGATAACTGATGATTTCCCAACATTAGGGTAGCCAACAAATCCCACGGATATTGCTTGCTTGTCACTCTTTAGCCGTGCAAATTGCCTCAGCACTGAAAGGAGAGAACCCTGAAAAACGGAATAAGAAAAAATAAGCAAAAGAAAATAGAACAATGAGAACAGGATATACAAGTAAGCATTTTTCTTTTTTCATACACCTAACCGTTTCCCCTGATCATACCTCGGTTTGTTTCTGTTCCCAACACTGTTACCTGATTCGCTGGTATGAGATTGGGTACGGGTTCACAATTTGCTACCTAATTTGCTAAATTAGACCAAAATTGTACCATTTTCATGTTATAATTTGCCTTTTCGGTTCGTGGGGTGATTAAAGAATTAGGTGACATTGGTTCCAATGACATCTAATGAAACTTATATCAACGCAAACACAAAATAGACACAAACATCGTCATTTTTTAATCGTTACTTTAAGATTTCCACTAGAATTTTGAATGATGGTTCTCAGAGATCCACTACAAACACTTAACAGGATCTTTTAGAGGAAGAGATTAAATAAATTAAAAGCATGCCCAGTGAATTGAAGTCATAGCACTATTCTACTTCCATTATAGTGATTGAGAATGTACGAGAATTCAACATACAAAAGCCTTACCTTTCCAAAAGGCTTGGTGATGCTAGCATGGAAAGCTAGGGTTGGGAATTCCTTGGATAATACTCTTAGCCAACCTTTTGTAGCCCAAGCTGGAATCAGATCACACTGAATAAAGGGAAACAGAAACCTAAATATCATCTTTGGAGACAGACCATGATACAGTAATCAGAAGAGGCGAGACAAAGGCAAGTATCAAACCTTATTTAGAAGAAAAACCATATTCTTATGCTTGCAGTTCTCTTTTATATGCTTCTCTAGATGATAGCATCTTGTTCCTTGTGGGTCCCTAGCATCCAAAACCTAGAGAGAAGTCAAGAGGAACCATAAGCATTAACCAATATAATTTTATATGTATACTACTCAGCATGAAGACTATTGAATCGTCAATTTATTTACTAAAACAAGGAACAGAAACACTTTAAAGGACATCAATCATCCAGCAATTCAAGTGCAATCTACAAAGCAAAGCAAAACCTACGGTCCCCGTCTATCTTTTCTACCTTGGCCACACTAGTACACTACAGAGAGTACAAACCATCACAGACACCCTGTGTGAGAAAAAGGACTTTGGAAACTAGGAATTCCACAACCCAACAACAATTAACAGCTCACAAAAATTCACCAGCTATACCCAACAACACACATTCATCCTCTAACTTGCAAAACCTCTTCCTCTTTAATTTGTTCAACACAGAAAAATTATGTTACTCTTTACCAATAGCATAATCTAGGACACGTACAAAATTCAGACGCAAGTCTTCCACAGACCCTGTCCCTATTCACATCCAAAGTGAGGGGGCGGTTGGTAGTTAGGATTCCGTATTAACGAAAGTTCACTACCAACAATCTAGTGTCTTAGGTACAAGGAGCCCATTATCGCATTGAAGTCGTTAATAATATATGTAACACAAAGAGGAAGTAAATTTATAACAACACTGCAGTTGAAAATAATAACCGTAAGTGCCAACTAGTCTTTGGTTCTTCCTTAAGAAAGACAATCATGCCATACTTACTTGAACAACAACATCTGATGAATCAACGACTTTGTAAAGTTCACCCCATATACGTTTGCTTTGACCTTTCTCAAACATTGTATGGCGAACCAAATCCCGGAATCCATCCACTTCGTCTCCTTCAGTAGAAGGCATAGCTTCTTTCTTCTGTTCATATTCATCTGCAGATAACACATAACAGAGCATGAGCAATGAAGCAAGTTATGCCAGGCAATGTGTTTAAATATGACCCAGACGCTTTGGTCCAATTGGAAAACAGCGACTCACTTAGCTAGCAAACTAATTATTTAGTCTCTTACAATTATAGTACAAGAAGCAAAAACAAAAAAGTTGTGGAATACCTTGTAAACTATCAGCTTTATGCACCAGAGACTGGTAATCTGCTGCCTGAAGCTTTGGACGTTTCCGTTTCCCTTTTGGTCCAAAAGCATTCTCAAAAGGTTCCGTGTCAAGGAGATGAACTCTCCGTTGCTTAAAAAACAGAATACAAATAAACAAATTAGGTAAGAGCATGCCATTACAACAAGGCAACAACACGGTCAAGAAGGTCCTTAAAATAGTTCAACATGCAAGACCTTTTACGCAGATCAGCGGTTACAAGTTTGCTACAGCAATGAGACATACGGCTGTACAAGTGTACAACAAACCGAAAAAAATAATAGGAGTTCAAGTGCTTATCTATTCTACAAACTCTAAGCAATGATGAAAAAAATTACCATCAACAAGAAAAATCAACCACAGTCTACATGAGCTACATTTCTCATACCCAACCATTCCCATTTCCACAAGTACTCAGACACAAAGGAGCTGAAAAATGACACCAGTAGATGTCAAATTAACATAGGCATATATCAACCTCAAACTTGGATTGAAAAAACAGTCCGGGAAACCATAATTAAGAATGTGTATCGCAGGCTTGGAGTATGAACTTAAAAGAAATATGGTAACCGCGAGACCGCAAGTTAATGAAGCATAATGGGAGTAAAAACATGTTTATCCTACAGCATAAATAACATTAACAACTAACAAGAGTAAAGGACTCATTACATACCTTGGGAAGATCATTTAAAAGGGACATAGGAAGATTCTTTCCTTTCAATATCATATTATAGTTGTTTGACATGCGATTCGTAAGCTCTTCACGGAAAAATTCAAGTTCCTTTGGGGGGATAACTTTAGTGTTCCCTACAGAATTTGGAAGGAAATTCAACCAAAAAAGGAGTTAGTTCTATCAGAATTTCAGTTTTCCTTCCCCGCTTACAATACACATCTGAGCAAGTCAAAAATCATCTCTTTATCTCACATCTCACACTTTACGTAGTAGAGAATGCTAATAATGATCATGCTCATCTTAAATAGATGCTCTTGAAATTGAAGAAAATATTTCCCTGTTCTCGCAATGTCACACTTTGAACAACAGAGCTACAATCTGATTTTTCTGATAATTTGAACATTCGGCTAATTGGTAAGAAGAAACAGTACTAAGAGAACAACCAGCATTGTTAATGCTTTGAGGTTGTCATCACATTTTTATTGCCATTACTAACAAGGCAAGGCTATATTCTCCTCAATTTATTTTCACTTGTTACAAAAGTTCCATTACGCCAATAAGCTCGGACAAGGTAAGTTGACGGCCACTGCGGGCTACCGGAGTTAAATTTACTACTATAACAAGTTATATTAAGTTCAGATAAACGCCAATAAGTTCATGTAAGTGAAATTCAAACACCCGAAAACAACATTTCCATGTCCCCTAATTTACCTGAATTCAAAAAAGTTCATCCCCACAACGAAATTAATCAACTAGCATCCATCAAATTCGACAACTTAATTGGCATTATCCATATTATCGGAACCTCAGATTTCCTAAACATAATTCACAAATTTGCATCAAAATAATAGCTAACTTGAATCAAAAGGCATACCAAACCAGCGACGATCAGGTTGAATTCGAGAATCAGGCAAATCGCTGGACTGATACTGTTGGCTCATAATCTTGCCCTGGGTATTCCTAGAAGGGCGAGTTTTATACATCTTGAGCCGCCGCACAGTGGCGGCGCTACGGCTGCTGCTGGTGGTAGCATTGGCTCTGTTGACATCAAGCGAATGCTTTGGCTTACTCTCTTTCTTCTTGCTCTCCTTCTTCTTCGCCATTGTTGTTACCCTCAGGTTTCGAATGCTCTGAAAATCCTCTCTTTTCTTCCTTGAGTTCTCGGAAAAATTCCTGGAGGTCTCGGAAGAGGAGGTAGCTTTTACGAGTAGGTTAGAAAGCGGCAGTGTTAGTGATCACAAGTAGAAAAGTGGGATTAATAACCCAGGAATAGACATTTTTCTTAAGATATTTTTAAAATAGAAAATTTGTCAAATACAATACGATAAAGTTATCTATTTGTCAATTACAACCTTAAATTTATACATCCATTTTAAATTACAATTCGAAATTATTTTCCGGCAAAAATCACCGGAAGATGATGTCATAATGTCATTAAAGAAAATAGTTACATATTTTCTATAAAAAAAATCGATAAATAAGAATTAAAATAAAAAATAAAATAATCGAAAAAATAAGTATTTTTTACCGATATTATGCAATTCATAATTTTTTTAATAACTTTATGACATCATTTTACGGTGATTTTTGCCGGAAAATAGTTTCGGGTTGTAATTTAAAATAGATGTACTTGGCAAATAACTTTTTTTTGGCAAATAACTATTTGCAAATAACTTAATGACATCATTTTAAGGTTGTAATTGACAAATTTAGAAATTTGAGGTTGCAATTGGCAAATAGAGAACTTTATTAGGTTGTATTTGCCAAATTTGCCTTTTAAAGTTACCACCTTAAAAATTCCACCTTTTCAAACTTATCACTAGTTTATTTATATTTTTCCTCCAAATTTTCACTTTTGGGTTTAATATTACCACCTTATAAAATCACAAACCTTCAAAGTTACCCTCTGTTAATGAAAAAATTGACAAAAAATCCGTTAACAAACGATAACTTTGAAGTTTTGTGATTTTATAAGGTGTAATTTTAAATTAAAATTTTATAAGTTGGTAAGTTTGAAAAAAAAAACTTTATAAGGTGGTAATTTTGAAATTTTCCTTTTTCTTAATTAGCAATTAATATTTCAAGTTGTTGTTCTAATATCTTCATTAGTACGTAGAGCGATTCCCGTCAATAATGATAGAAGAAACTAGAATGCCTAAAATAAGCCCCGTGTTATATAAACTAATTTTAAGCCCGTGCGATGTACAATTTTGTAATAACTAGGATTTGGCCCACACGCGGATGACCGTTGAAATAAGTTATGGTTTTTTATATGCAAAATCAAACACAATAGAAACACACAAAAAAAAGCAAGAAGTATACAAGGATACCTTAAATCCAATTACATTTGGTATCTAAACTTTTCGTTTTCAATTTCAATCAATTCTCATTCCTTCATGCAAATATTCCAATCATTGTCAACTGGACCATTACGTAGCCTCCTGGGCTTGAATAGC
Source organism: Spinacia oleracea (assembly GCF_020520425.1). NCBI lineage: Eukaryota > Viridiplantae > Streptophyta > Magnoliopsida > Caryophyllales > Amaranthaceae > Spinacia > Spinacia oleracea. The sequence goes on along the minus strand of NC_079491.1, from coordinate 107,063,891 downwards.
TCTCATCACAGGAGTGTTGACGTTGTTCTGTTCTACGAGATATAGGAGACTGCTTCACAACATGGTCACCAAATGAACGCTGCAACTTTGACTTCAAAGTGTGCAAACACTGGAGGTTGTTTGCAAGGTTATCACCAGATATTGCTTGAAGCTCTGTCTCCTCACGCATTATGAACAGCTGAAAACAATCAGAAATAATGATAAACATATGCTAGAATGTGTAAAAATTACTAAATTAGGATCAAACCCTAATAAGAACCACAACCAAGAATTTTCCACTTTCACTATTATGAACTTGTTTAAGAAGAGCCTGCAAGACATTGAAGAAATGGAGAGAAGGATACCTGAGGCAGTTGAGAGCCACCATCATCACTATCATTGAAGAGTCTAAGGTCTTTGTTCCAATTCTCGTGTGAGAAGCACTAGTGGAAAAAGGCTCATTTGCATCGCACATTTAAGTGCATTTGCGTCGCACATTGTGCGTGGCAAAAGCTCTCGACGCAAATGACTCACATTTGCGTCGCACATTAAGCAAATGTGCGACGCAATTGACTTTTCAGGCACCATGTTGAAAAGTCATTTGCCTCGCACATTAGCTTAATGTGCGACGCAAATGACTATTCGAGCGCCAAAAAACTAAGTCATTTGCGTCGCAGATTAAGTTAATGTGCGTGGCAATTGACATTTTTGGCGCCAGAAAAATAAATCTTTTGCGTCGCACATTAAGCTAACGTGCGACGCAAATCACTTATTTTTTGTTTTTTTTAGTTTGTTTTTATTATTTTAGTTGGAAATTCCGACATAATCGTCTTTGAAATTAGACGCTTCCCAATACTGGGAATACATTTATAAATAATACCTGTCACAAAAGTTTACAACGTAACGTTACCAATAAAAGGCAATTAAATTCGTCGTAGATCAACCAACATGTTACAATTACAAACATAAAATTATTACAACAAAGGTAGCTAGCTAGAGATCGAGTTCATAGTACAAATTAAGCTAAAATTCGACATTGTTCACAAAGTAATCTGCCCAAAAATCTTTCACCTCATTAATCTCCTCCGGTGAATAAGGCAATGTTCTTGAAAAATCCTAAAAAAGTGTAAATAATTCAATTTATCAACGATCGATCAATATAATAGTTTTGTGTAATTCAATTTATTATATAAAGTACGTAGTTTATGAGAATATACCGTAGTAAGATCTTGATTATTACCATGATTCATTATTATGTCGTACATAAAACGCATGACGTAGTAGCCACAATCTAGTGATCCCGGTTGTTGAGCACACTACATGCATTAAAATAAATAACACAAGTAAAATTTCTATCAAATTGTATGTTATAATTTTGAAAAACTTGAATTTTAGGTAAATAATAAACTAATTATACCTGTGCTGGAATCCATGTTAATTTAGTTCCCTTAGATTGTCCACTTAGTCTCATGTAACTCCGAAAATCACTACGCATTCGATAAAATATGCAATTGTATATACTTTGTTTACACATGTAAATGCAAAGAATATTTACATGTAAGTGCAACTATAAATCACTACTTTACTTGCTTCCTTGGGTAATATTTGGGCAAAAATGGCGTTTTCGAACCCAACTTTGAACTAAATAACCTAAGGAATGTTTTCAAACTTATTACACGTTTATTATGCATATTTATAACTTTCTAAGGCTCTTTACAATCTATTATTTCACATTTAAGGGTAATTGGGTCGTTCTATGTCATATTTGAGCAAAAATGGCGTTTTCGAACCCAACTTTGAACTAAAGAACCTAAGGAATGTTTTCAAACTTATTACATATTTAATATGCATATTTACAACTTTCTAAGGCTCTTTACAATCTATTATTTCACATTTAAGGCTAATTGGGTCGTTCTAGGTCATATTTGGGCAAAAATGGCATTTTCGAACCCAACTTTGAACTAAAGAACCTAAACAATGTTTTCGAACTTATTACACATTTAATATGCATATTTACAACTTTCTAAGGCTCTTTACAATCTGTTATTTCACATTTAAGGCTAATTGGGTCGTTCTAGGTCATATTTGGGCAAAAATGGCGTTTTCGAACCCAACTTTGAACTAAAGAACCTAAGGAATGTTTTCAAACTTATTACACATTTAATATGCATATTTACAACTTTCTAAGGCTCTTTACAATCTATTATTTCACATTTAAGGGTAATTGGGTCGTTCTAGGTCATATTTGGGCAAAAATGGCGTTTTCGAACCCAACTTTGAACTAAAGAACCTAAACAATGTTTTCAAACTTATTAAACATTTAATATGCATATTTACAACTTTCTAAGGCTCTTTACAATCTGTTATTTCACATTTAAGGCTAATTGGGTCGTTCTAGGTCATATTTGGGCAAAAATGGCGTTTTCGAACCCAACTTTGAACTAAAGAACCTAAGGAATGTTTTCAAACTTATTACACATTTAATATGCATATTTACAACTTTATAAGGCTCTTTACAATTTATTATTTCACATTTAAGCTAATTGGGTCGTTCTAGGTCATATTTGGGCAAAAATGGCGTTTTCGAACCCAACTTTGAACTAAAGAACCTAAACAATGTTTTTAAAGTTATTACACGTTTAATATGCATATTTATAACTTTCTGAGGCTCTTTACAATCTATTATTTCACGTTCTAGGTCATATTTGGGCAAAAATGGCATTTTCATATGCATATTTTACTTACTTGTTTAGTGGCTCCTTAATCATCAAATTTCTCTTCCTCTGTTGAGAATCAAATATGTAGACCTCACGTTTAGGCAAGAAAAGAACTAAAAGCATCCAGTGACTCCTACATACTGTTAGGTTATGATACATATGACAAAACATAAATCATGCGGAAAACCTTAATGCCAGGAAACATATTATTTACACATAATCATTTAGCATAATTTAGGTGCATACACTTTGTAGCGTGCCCCCCCTAGCTGCGTCCGAACCGAACAAGAAAAAGTCTTTAGGACTCCAAGTGTCGTCTCTCCGTAGATAGTCCACAGCACGCCCGGATCCGCCTTAAGATTGACCAACTAAAATCGCCCTTAAGGTACTATAATTTTCGGCTAATTATGGGCAAGAATGTGACAGATTTTTCTGCTCAAAAATCACTGTTTTATTGTATGAATACTTGTTGAAAAACTCGTGTGTAAATTTATGACCCTAGGCATATATTTATAGAACCTTGGAAAGGATTTCGAATCCTGTTAGAATACTAATTAATTAATTAGAATCCTATTAGAACTCTAAATAATTAATTTAATCTTTCAGGATTAGGATTTAATCTATGCACAAATTCCGATAGCTTTAGGATTCGTATAGCACACACACACGTAGCGCATGAGCACCGCACGCCCATGCGCAAGCCTTACGGCCCACGCTGAGCGCACATCGCTGAGGCCCAGTGCTCACAGCCCATTGCTGAGCGCGCGCCAGCCTTGGCTGGGCCTGGCCTTGCGTTGGGCCTGGTCGAGGCCTTGGCTTGTTGTTGGATGCGTGTGGCTTGCTGGGCGACGACCTGGCTTCGTGCTGGGCCTTCGTCTAGCAAGCCTCGTCCGATGCTAATTCGTACGATACGCTTTCCGATTAAATTCCCGACTCCGGAATTCATTTCCGATACGAACAATATTTAACATTTCCGATTCCGGAATTAATTTCCGTTTCGAACAAATATTTAATATTTCCGTTTCTGGAATTATTTTCCGATTTCGATAATATTTCCGATTCTGACAATATTTCCGTTTCCGGCAATATTTCCATTTCCGATAATATTTTCCGATACGTACCATGTTTCCGTTTCCGGCAACATCTACGACTTGGATAATATTTATATTTCCGATACGATCCATATTTCCGTTTCCGCCAATATCATCGTTTCCGGAGTATTCATTTCTTGCTTTTGACGATCTCAGCTCCCACTGAAACCAAGATCCGTCGATTCCGAATATCCACAGATGGAGTATTTAATGCCATTAAATACTTGATCCGTTTACGTACTATTTGTGTGACCCTACGGGTTCAGTCAAGAGTAAGCTGTGGATTAATATCATTAATTCCACTTGAACTGAAGCGGCCTTTAGCTAGGCATTCACATCACTTGATCTCACTGAATTATTAACTTGTTAATTAATACTGAACCGCATTTATTAGACTTAATATTAAATGCATACTTGGACCAAGGACATTATTTCCTTCAGTCTCCCACTTGTCCTTAGGGACAAGTGTGCATTTCCTAATTCCTTTGTCGCTCGATGCTTGCTCTTGAACATAAGGTAAGAGTTGTCATCCTTATTATGTCCAGAGGTGTTTCTCGGTTTCAGAGTTCAACTGATCAAATAAACAGATAATCATAGCCTATGATTCATCTGAGCACGGCCATGCATTTTACAGTTTCTAGCTCTCCGAGTGGCCTTGTACAACTTTTAGCATCTCGTCCCGATTTATGGGAGGACAATCCCAATCTTGCGATCTTGAGATTAGACTTCGTTTGATAGGTGATTACCCGAGCGTTGCCTTTATAGCCTCCTTTTACGGTGCGACGGTTGACAACGTCAAAGTAAGCAGTTCTCAGACAAGTAATCTCAAATCACTCAGGTATTGAGGATTTAGTTAAATGAAATTTACTTATGACAGATTTTCATCTCTTACAGTAAAGTTTCATAGGTCTGTCCGATACTAGTCTTCCCAAAGTAAGTATCTATGCAAATGATTATGACATTGCCATGTCCACATAGTTCAAGAAACAGAACTACTAGTCATCTTGTATTCTAGTCGTCTAACGTTTTCTATGCGTCCATCTTTATAGAAAACTCCGACTAGGGACCATTTTCAACTTTTGACATTCAAGTTCACTTGATAGACATTTCTTAGTCACATGACTGGTCCTGACAGTCTATCTTGAATATATCGTCAAATTGAAGGGACTCATCATTTAATACTAAACCAAGATTAAATGGAATATGAAAATACATTTCATATATGATAAATGTTCAACCCTAATGTTTTACAACCATGGGCCTCAAACCCATCTTTAAAACAGTTCATGGAATTCAAAGCTATGCTTGATTTCTAGTGCTACAATGTGAGTGTTGCTTCTCACTTGTTGCATAGGTTTAGTTATCATGCTTTGCCAATCTTAATATCCTTTTCATCGAATGTTCTTCAAGATAGGATGATAAGATCTTTTGAGTATGTTTATTTTGTGATCTAGTCTTTCTTGCTACAATAGTGGTTCTACACATTTCGCAATGAAGAACCATCAAGTCAGCAGACATGTGATTCACCCAAGTTCAATGAAGAACTCTTAATGTAAACATCCATGTTTTATTGCTTCTTAGGCAATAAGTTCTTAATTTTACTTCAACTGTTTGGGTTGCTAGTGATGCTTTGTTTGGATTTACTTATCCAAGCAGTTCATAGATATGTGGAAGACCTTTCAGTTGTATCTTAGAACATATAAATTAATATTTAATTTCCCACGCAACAACTCATGGTCTCCAATCCATGTTGCCATTTCAAAACACGATGCTCTTTAGTTCGTCCTTGCCAATGGTTAACTTCAAAGGGTCTTGCTTGATCCTTTGCCAGTGTTTATGCGTGTAGCATCAACTATTTAGCATATCTTTATTTCCTTGAATCAAGAACTACTCTTATGTACCCTTTTCAAGTACCATAAGTTTTTCTTGATCTCATTCTAGTTGATCTTCACTTAGATCAATACAGATTGGTATATGTTCGTCATGCCTAAAGTCATACGATACATTTTTGGCGATCCTCATATTATATCATACATGATAAATTCTTTTGCAGAATAATTCCAATTGAATTCTATTCATGTAGCTTTAGCTCATCTAGTTTCAGTAGATACGAAATCCAGCTAAATTCTTTGACATATAATATAGGTTAAGAATCTTACTTAGATCCTTTGATGTTTAACTTAGTAAATGCTTATACATAGTTCAAACATCTTTTACTTAGATTTATTCATGTGGGTCGAATATCTCCAATGGAGTCTTTCGTATTTGATTTAGTAAATGCCATTACTTAATCTAAAACAATATCATAAGATCTTTGTAAATAGATCTTAATACCCAGTATGTACTAAGTTTCGCCTTGGTCCATCATTGATGAATAATTTCAAATCTAAGTCATTAGCATTTGAATGTTATTTCACAATAGAGAGATATGTGTGTGATACACATAGGACCAATTAATTTTTATGTACTCCCACTAAACTTCTTATATATCTATAAGAATTATGTACATTTTATGAAACTAAAATACTTATTAGCTTCACTAAAATACAATTCCAATTCCCAATTGCTTGCTTAAATCTGTACTTAGATTTTATAAGCTAGCTTTCCTTTCAAGTATTTGGATCCACAAATCCTATGACATACCATGTACATAGTTTCTTCCAACATTTGATTGAGGAAGATGTTTTGTCGTCCAATTGCCATATGTACCAATATGCAATCATTGCTTGAATATAGACTTGAGTATTACGATTATGCATGAGGTTTCAACACAATCCACACCGTGAATTTTCTTGTAACCTTTAGCAACTAATCTAGCTTTGTGTGTGAACACAATTCCATGTTTGATGGTTTTTATCCTTTAAAACAAACTTGCAACCAATAGGTGTGAAACTATTCTTGCAAATCAACAAAATGTCAATTTTGTCATCAAAACATTGGTTATGTTTTATGGCCTTTAACCGTCTAAAACATTTGAGTCTATATATGGCCTCTAACCATTTTAGGGAATCTATATTTCGTCATAGCTTTCTTACAAGTCACATACGTACTCATTATCATCTTGATAATAGTTTGACTGCAAGTCGTAGGTTTCTTCACTATCTAATAGAAGAATCGCATAGCTTCAGTGACCTGCACTCCATGATTCTTCACTATCTAATAGAAGAATCTCATAGTTTCAGTGACTTGAACTCTATGCCTACTTGGGTATAGAACATCGATCAAACAATAGAATATCAGCAGCCACTTGAAAGTCCTTTGAATATTCTGTTCTCCTTGAAGCACTTGTAAAGTCTTCTAAGAGATGTCTATTCTTTAAAAGCCACTTCTAAAGTCCTTAAAGAATACGTGTTCGGATTTTCTAAAGAACTTCGAAAAGCCTCCGGAATGTTTGTTTATGTTTGTTGTTCGCCTCGAAGACTTTCGAGGTCTATTTTCTCCCACTTGTCATTTTGGAAACGAATCTCCAAAAGGACATTATTTCGAGCAAACAAACATTATGTTCTTAAAAATCCGTGGTAGAAACAATACCCTTGTGTCTCATTTGAATAAATCACAATGAAACATATATCTATACTTAGGCCTTATTTTGTCGAATGACAAACACTAAGCTCCCACTGAGTTCAGGAACTCTTTAGATATATTATGAAAAGATATTCTGAAATTACTTTTCAATAGCTTTGGCGAATTTTGTTTAGTTTGGTGGTAGTTGAGCATTTTGTTTTAGAAATTATAGGAAAAGTCTTTATGATTCATCATTGATCGAATCAAGTACTAATTGACTTCGATCATTCCAACGTTGATATGCCATATCTTATGGAGCTAGATCGTGAAATTACAACACACAATCATTGATGATCATTTTTGGTCTCAAGTAATCATCAACATGATCTATCCTAGATCTTTATGATTTCTTGCCATGTGGATTTTATACTTCTGAATCTTTGAACTAGCCAAACAGATTCAAACTTATATCACTTTGAGTAAATAAACCAATATTCACTCAAATTTAGGTGAAATAATAAAGTCATAAAATCTCTCTTTAGCTTTGAACTCTATTGTCTAGGCGTTCTAACAATAGTTCATATCTTTTGATACTTTCAACAAGTAAGACTAGCTTGTCTTGAATGATCTAGAAATCAATCAACTTTCAAAAGTCCATCAAAATAGAGCTTTTGAATGTTAACTTGTTGATATGGTCTAAGCAACAATGCCAAAGATTAGTGGAACTCAAATCAAGGGGTTGATTTGAACCTAGTAAAGTTCTTATTGTTAAAGAGTTGTTTGTTTTAATCAAGCATATTGACTCAACCCGTAAATGACCATTTTCATTCAAATAAACAAACAAACAAGCATTGTTTTTGTTCTTCTGAATGTGAGTCTTTCTGTGTATGAAAACAGAAATTTAGGTATGCTGATTATGGAACAAAATAACCATTAAGTTCCAGCCTTTGAAAGGACTTAAAACAAACTAGATGACCCTACAACTAATGTAGCATTGCCATGCTTCATTTCCCACTTGTAGGAAATTAGTGTAGCCTAGCTTCCATTGTTTGAGTTATTACCGAAGTAAGAACCTCAAGCGGTATATGATACCAAGGAAGTTTGATTGTTAGGTCACTTCTCTTTAAGCATAAACTTATAGGTAGAAATGGAATTGTAAATTCCTTTCATTTGTTCCTTTGTTTTCCTATTTCTTGTACCTTTTCTAATAGCCTTAAGAATTGAATTCTCTAGTGTTGACTTTTATACTTTGTTTAGACATATCCAATGTCATTCCAACAAAGTTCTTACCATTTATGTTGAATATTTTTGTTTCAACTAGATGATCTTACCAGAAGCTTCTAAAGTTCTCTAAGCATCGATCTATTCGAATGTCTAGTGACTAGACTCATTTGAGAATTATATGGATAAAGATATTAGGTTGCTAACCATTGGTAAAGCTGAGCGTTTAAACTCAATGCTTTATGATCTCAAAACTACATTGTATTTTGAATTCACAAGCACCAATCGGTTTGCCATTCGACTTTGATACTCGAAAAAAACCATAAAAGTCACTAAAAGAAACTGTGAGGGGGTCGAAAAAGCACGAGGCTAATGCGTGACCTCGTCCCTCATGGGTGTGACGCTTCTTTTTATCAAATCAAGTGTAATTGGATTTCCTGTGAGTTTACACCCAATTGACTAGTAATATAGGAGTCGCCATTCAGTTTTTAACGACAATGAGAAAAACTGACAAAACCCGGTTATCGTGACATAAAGGGAGTGCAATTATGTTTGACCACGACGGCCATAGGTTCCCTTGTGATGCCTGGTGGTGGGGATCACTCAACGTACACCCGCAGGGTAGAGATTGAGGGTTCGGGGGACTGTAACTACCGAGAGGAGTACTCGCTCTTCGATAACTCTAGAGGCAGGATATCCTTACTAGCTCAGCATAAATAATTGAAGGGACATGCGTTAACTATTAAACTAATCTGAGTTGATTTTATCAATATGCAACATATAGTACTAGATCGAACGCGATTATCTGATTTAGATTGTTTTAAGGGACCTAGCATGATAATCCAATTTCCCAAAAATATCATATTTATTAAGCGTGATCGAACAATCAGATTTTAGTTAGTTTAACAGTTCATAAAAGGGCGAGGAAAGCAATTAAACCATGGAAAAAGGACACATTACGACGCACCCTTGAGAGGTGTGTCACGGTTCTCAGAAAACTAACCACTTTGACTTTGCTATTTCTCCTTTTATTTAACGAATCTCAAATTATGGGACGGGATACGTTCTGTTCGATTTATGGATCGATTGCGACAGAACGCGTGATCAGTTTTGCAGCGTGAGGCTTAGGCTTAGGGGTTTAGAGTCAATACTCAGAATATAATTATGTGTTGTTGTCCTTTTCACGTCGAACTTAAGGGTCTATTTATAGGAAAGAGTTCGTAGAAAGATAGAATTGCAAAACTCTAATCCACGAGGGAATTAGGAAAAAACACGTACCAGGTATTTTCAGCGCCCAGGCCTGGGCGCCGAAGATTTCGGCGCCCAGAGCCAGGCGTTGAAAATAGGGTCTGGGCTGTTTTCCTTAGTCAGATTCGGATTCCTAGAATCCGGAGTATTTGAGATTTAATTGAGTCCTTTAGTGCGTATTAACCTTGTGACGGGAGGCGTCTGGGCCCGTTACGAACTCTAGGCTCCTTAGGATTTTAATTAATACGTGGCTCTTACTTTCGAATCATATTAGGAATAGGATTCTCTCGCAATTTCTATCTCATTTAGGATTTATGTTGGAGTGCAACACCTAATTCTGACAGGTTTCTATCTTTTATGACTTGCCACTTTTAACAACTACCCATTACGGCAGTTACTATTTTTAGCAGGTTTCCATAAATAGCAGGTTTCGGGTGAAATGAAAAGGGGAATTGAGATTCATTATTTTATAGGAGATGCGTTGTCAAGTGAGGATTTACGTTTTCATCATCGAACCTTCCCTTTCGGGAATGGGGACAAAAGTAGGTGTCTACAGTTAGCCCCCACTTTGACTGAGTCTTGGAATAAGACGATGGTCAAAGTACTAGACGGAGTGCGCCACACAAGCCATGGTGACCTGTTTTTGCGAGGGTCTCACGAGCCCCTGAGTGATAACATTTGACTTAAGGGTCATCACTTGAAGTGTCGACATATCCCTCACGTGTCATTGGGATTTGTCAACGGATAGTATAGAAACTTCCTCACTTTGTCATTGGAAGGATCTAAAGAAGTGTAGAAACTCCCTCACTTTGTCATTGGGAGTAGCTACAGATGTTTTCGAAATCAAAGCTATAAAGTGTAATTGGGCCTGGCCAAGCCCAACCACGAGGTAAAAATGTTTTTAAAGATTCTCATTTTCAAGGCTAGTTAAACGAGAAAACCCCCTTGTTTTTATGGGACGTAAAACGAAGGAAAATCCAGCACATCGTTCTTTTTTGGAAAAACGAAAAACCAATCCTTTAATTTTTGGAAAAAAGGGAAAACCAATCCTTTAATTTTTGGAAAAAGGGAAAACCGATCCTTTAATTTTTGGAAAAAGGGAAAACCGATAAAGGTTATCGCTGCAGCGACTAAGGACCTGCGCGGTTAGTGACGCAGACCCCGCCGGCTAAAGATGGCGAGCCTTTCCGCTAAGGGTGGACACCCCGTCCGATAGAAGTGGACGAATCTGTTTTTGAAATTTGAAGATAAGGACCTACGCGGTTTGTGACGTAGACCCCGCCGACTAAAGATGGCGAACCTGTCCGCTAAGGGTGGACGCCCCGTCCGATAGAAGTGCACGAGTCTGTTTTGAAGTTCGTTTGTTTTTTTTTGAAAATAAGGACCTACGCGGTTTGTGACGTAGACCCCGCCGGCTAAAGATGGCGAGCCTATTTTGAATTTTGAAGATTTTATTTTTTCGAAAACTGAGGACCTGCGCGGCTAGTGACGCAGACCCCGCCCGCTGAAGGTGGGCGAGCCCTGTCCGCTGAGGGTGGACGTCCCTGAATTCGTTTTTTTCTTGATTTGGAACTCGCGTGGTTCGTGGCGATATCTTGCCTGATTGAGGTGGGCAAGTCCCTATTTTGTTCTTGTGATTTCTTTTGAGAATTTCTTTTTATTCATTCTTGCAGGAGCGAATTCTTCCGAGGGATGCTCGGATTTAGTTGTAACCTGAAGGTGGGTTGACAACGTGTTCAGACGGACCATTGTCTTGTGGTCATCATCTTTCATGGTTTTAAGCTAGTCTTTATGGCTCAATCTTGCCACTACCTGGGTCCTTGATTATGGGACTATGTATAAGTATCAACGGCGACCTTTGTCTTGAGGTCGTAAACTGGTTTTTTTTTTTTTAGACATCCAAACACGGGACTTCGTACAACGTAGTCTGGGAATATTGTTTTAACTTTTCATACTTTCTTTTGAAATATATATTTTCTTTCGAGCCCCCAGGCATTCGTGCTTGACGGTCGTTTCTTGTCAAAGGGGTTCCTTGGGGATACGCAACTTGTGATGTCCTTGATCATGTTTGGGATTGTACTCGTAAGTGCGAGCGATCTTTATAGTGGTGTGCTACTCTGGACAAAGTCGTGAGGTGCGACTTTCAGTAAGGAAATCGGTAATTTTCGAGTCGAATGGATGCGGCAGGGCCCAATAGAAGTTAGGGCCTTTTTGAGCCTGGGTTCATTTTCGGCGCCCAGGCCTGGGCGTTGAAATAATTCTCGCCCAGGTGGGGCGTTGAAAGTGTTGTTTGGGCTGGTCTTTTGATGACACAGTTGGCCTCTTGTTCATTCGTTTATTTCACTTGGAAGTTCTATGTATTCTCTTCTCTTTTGTTTTTTCCTTTATTTTTAGGACGTGATGATTTTCTTGAGAAGCCGTAGCCGATTGGTGGACTACGGTGCTTGTTACTTTGGGGCGATTATTTTAAGGAACTATTGCTCTTTAAGGCGTACAGTTATTGCAACAGTTGGGCGAGTCTATATGGCCCGAGGAACATACCTTGAGGCGTAAGACTTTGATCGCTCTTGTATATATTTTTTTTCTTTTGAATGCGTTCGTGAATGATGATATGTATGTGCAAACGAGTGTTCATAGAATGGCCGTTGTGTGCGGTCCATTAATCAGTTTGCTTGAATTTTTTTGAGCAATGACTGATTTTGAATAGTTTGCTTAGAAGCTTGCTAGGGTTCAGGCCTATTCATGAAGTGGGCTCAAACATCGTGCCCTTCCGATTGTTCAAACATTTGTTTCGAGATTTTTTTTTATTTTGCTATGGTCGTTTCGTAGCTTGGAGCCCCCAAGTATGCATGTTGGGATGCTTCCTTTTGGCGTACGATTTTTATAGGTTCTTTCGAGAAAGATGCCTTGGGGTTCCGCTCGTGTAGGTGCGAGCTATCCCTTCCATGGTAGGTAATATTTTGCTACTTTTAATCCTTAATGTAGAAGTCATGTGGCTTGTATTTTGAATTTGGGCGATAAGTAGTCTTTGCCTCTTTTACACATGCTCTTTGGTCGTGCCTGCATTAGTGCAATATGCCTTACTCTCTTTTTTAGACTTGTACCGTGGGATGGTTGAACTTATGGTGCGACGTAGGCTTGTGTGGCCTAACCGCATGTATAAGAACATTTCTCCAGGTGTTGGGATATCATTATTATTTTTTGCATTGGAGTACTTCATCACGCCTCGTTCACGTGCTTGAACAAGCGTAGCACTTTCTGCGTGGGTTTGCACGGCTTATTACTTCGTTCGATGTGAGGATTCATAGATGTTTCTTTCTTGTTTTTATATCAGGGCGAGATTTAGCAAGCAGAGATATTCAGCGCCCAGGCTGGGGCGTCAAAGATATCGGCGCCCAGCTATGGGCGTTGAAAAAAATTTCTGGGAAGAATTTGACAGTTTTTTTTTATCCTTGATTTTTTCTTTCGCCTTTGCTTTGGAACGAGGTAGACTGTGTAACGGGCGCTTATAGGGCGAGTGTTAGCTGCAGTAGTTTGATCGGAGTTTTGGTGACTCGCGATTTTCAGTTACCCTTTGTTAGTGGGGTGACTTTATATATTCTAAGTAGTGCTTAGAATTTGGGAGGGGTTGTAGTCATTCTAAGGTTCGTTTTACACGATTAAAGCTTAGGATTGTGCCCCTACGATGTATGTATAGCATTAGCGTCGAGAATTTGCGATAAAATCGTCATTTCGAGCATTTTTAGAGTGTTTTTCTCAAGCCCCCAATTGTAGCTACGGGATTGGCTTGGTGCTATAATGCTTGGCATACGTTTTTATGCATTCATGGGGACGTGGATCATGAACAGTTTGAACCAGACTCGTTTGGTGCGAGGTACGTTCGAGTAGTGATCTGCTACTTCTTTTGTAAATGTCGTATTGTGCGACATTGCCATGGTCAAGGTAATCACATGTTGAGGTGTGCCTTGACCAAAAGCTAGGTGCCTTTCTTTACCCATAACCATATTTGGAAATCTTTTGACTCACTTGCAACATTGAGATAAACGCATACTTAGCTTAAACCAACGACTCTTTATTATGTTCGAAGAAGTCTTTGAAAATTATTTGGAAATTATTTAAAATCCGAATCCTACTGTGTACAGTCCGAGGTGTCCTAAGTAAGTTGACTTATAGAAGGGTTCGTACAGGATTACATGAATGAATCAAACTACTGTTACGATTTTTGGAATGCTGTATAAGGATTTGCTGGAAGCCAGGGTGCAGGTGTCAAGATATTACTTGTGCCCGTTTGGCATATGCTTTTAGGCTTTTAGGGCCATCTTTTCCAGAATTGCGGGAATATAAACCGTTTTCAAATTGACTTAGATTTACTTGGTGTATGTCTGCACAAAAGGTCAAGGTATACTTAGTTCTTTCCCTAGCTCTTTCATTTCAATTTTTAGCCCCCAGTTGCTGTTATGTCGTTCCATTAATAATGCTTTCAGACTTCGATTTTAGATGCCCGTGTCATATGTCTGAGTAGGGTGAGCCTTGGTTAAGTGCCGAGTCCTATTGACAATGTCTGTTTTTTTTTCAAAGGGGATTCACAAGCATTTGAATTACCATGGACGGGTGCCCTGAGTTCGAAGGAACGATGGGGCGACGCCGTAGAACAATCCTCTTTATTGCAAGCTTACTCCCTTTATTACTTGTTGGCGATTATGACTGTGTCTAGTGGTGAAAGAAGGTCTTTAAGCGAACGACTATGTCTAGTTGTGAAAGAAAGTCTTTAAGTGAGTTAGTTCGCTTTAGGGAGGGTCAAGTCGAGTACTTTAGAGGTCATGGATGCTTGCGCTAGCCCCCATTCAATTGAGGCAAAGCGATTTTTTTGAGTCTTGGCTAAGTGCTTAGGAGTGTGAGTGCTCCTTCTGGCAAGGGTACGTGCCATTATTATTTTTCGATGTGTGCTCATTAATTTTGGCATCTTGATGACTTGGATTCTTCCTTTGACTTAAATTTTTCTTTCAACTTGGATTGCAAGTAATTAAATTTCAATAAGGGACTCTATTTCTTATTCTTGTTTTTCTATAGGCTTTAATATTTTTGCAAATTGGTTGGACCGAATCATGGATTGCCTACGTATCCGCCTTAAATAGATTTAATTTGGAATCAGGTCTTGCGTAGTTCTTAGCCTAGAAAATGGTTTCTTAGAATGCCGAATTCGATAAGTATGTTCTAAGGTGAAAACATATTATTTGAAACGGTAGAATAAATGAAGTTTGTTATTATTTTAATCTGCTGCTTTTCCGTAAGCCAAAAATTTGTTTTATATTTTTTTGATTGAGTACATGTATTTCTTTGGTGGTACGTATATCTGAATATGTGCTGTACCCCTCCAAGTGTTCGTTATTTTCCGTGCATATGCGGATAAAATGACGAGCACTTCTGGACAAATTTTAGCAAGCAGAGAGATTCAGCGCCCAGGCTGGGGCGCTAAAGATTTCGGCGCCCAGCTATGGGCGCTGAAAATGGCTTCTGGGAGGATCTTTTTTGGTGCGCTAAATGCTTCTTTTTCTTTTTAGACGAACTTTTAAAGGCGCTTTGCAAAGTTTGCTTTTTTATTAATTTTTTTTTTTTTGTACTTTTCATTTGTCTTCCTTTTTTACTCGTGACTCAAGACGGTTTGTAAGATGGGTTGAATGAGATAGGATAATTTGTATAGGCATTGGTCAAGCATGAGGATTATATCTGCTAGGACTCACAATTTGCAGCCTCAAGCTAGTGTCACAAGTTTACATCAATCAAGGCCAATGAGTAGTATGGGGACGACTCAAGGGTATATCAACAGGATGTATCCACACAAGTTATATGGTCATTATGCTAATGGTGGTGTAAGAACAGGTTTTGGGCTTTGGAAATAATGGGTATGACGCACGTGTCAATGGCCGTGCGTGGTTTGCGGTTGACAACAAGTTCAAGAACAAGAGTCGAGGTAATGGTTTCTTGGGTTATGGCAATGAGAACATGGATGGGTTAGATGAGCTGAACAGGGGCCCCAGAGCGAAGGCGTCTAAGAACATGAAGATTGGAAAGGGTAGACATCGTAGAACTTTATGATTTGGATTGGTTGACTCAATTCTCTTCCTTCGTTTACTTGGGTAAATTTCGCACTTTGGGAGGTACGGGCTAAGTATTTTATGGCTCGCTCTTTTCGCTCTCCCTTTTCTCTTACTATTTTTTTTCTTTTTGCTCGGGATTTCCCTCCAACATAAATTTTTTATTTGGGCTAAAAGGTAGATGGTTGTGGTTTTTGAGTCACGAGGTGAGACTGAGTGAGCCTCGTTTGGTAGGCCTATAGTGGGCCTTTAACTTTAGTAGGCCTAGGGTGGACCTTTAGCTTTAATAGGCCTAGGGTGGACCTTTAAATTGTCTTACTTTGCAAGCGTATTTAGTCGTCTCTTAAAATGTGCAAATAGCGTAGATTCAAAATCTTGTTTTTACCTTATTGAAATTTAACGAAAGAATTGCATCGAAAATAATTTTTTTGCTTCTTTTCAGATTCCGGTTTTACGGGATTTAATTGGAAGTTGTGATTTAGACTCGAACTTTCATTAATCTTTCTGATTATAACCCGTGTATGAACACAGGGAGGTGGCCTAGACTCAAAATAATGACGTGGCGTAAGCCTATAATACTTGACCAAGCGACCCTTAGACTTAGGCTAATTGGACCATAACTTTCGTCGGTTGACACTTTAGATTTTAACCCTTGGGTGTTCGTTTGTCATGCGCCATTTTTCTTGATGTTGGCAAGGTAGTTAGTTGGGGAGATCGAATTTTCATTTTTGCAAGGCTAGAATCATTAGTGCGGCTTCCCTCTTAGTGTGTATTGCTTTACCTCAATGGTAGCCTTATGGTATGCCGATCTGGGTATTTTCGTGGTTGGTCATGTTGCATTCATGGAAAATCTTTTAGTCCGTACTTAGGAGTATTTCAAGGAGCGAGTGGCTCGAGAGGACTATCATGGTCGTGACCCAATGTGATCATAAGCCTTGAGGCCATTAATTTTTCTTGCCAATGGTATTGACACCTTAGGTTCACTTTGGGGGTTGTGCGACTATGGGGGAATGATTTTCAGAATGTGACTGTTTTCATTTTGCAAATACTATAATATATTATTTTTATTGGTGGGAGAGAGTATTGAGACCGTAGATTCTTAGCAAGGGATGACAATTACATATGGGTGCTTATTGATTTAAATGTTAGGAAGGGAGACTCAATATGGTTTAACTTTTTAACTTGCAGAACGACACCAAGCATTAGGACCGATTCTATGGATAAGACAACTAAGACTTTAGGATTCAGATTGTACTTTGGCATAGCCTAGTCTAGACTCGGATTTACTTTTTATTCGAACATTATTTTTTTTAGGAATTTTTGTCATAAAGGACCTTTTATAATCCAAAAATTGTGACAAAGGACCTTTTAAAAAAAAAGTTGTCAGACAGGACCCAAATCATTTTTTTGTTGTGAATAGGGACCAAGGTCGCTTTTCCGGCGGTCAAACCCAGTTTTCCGGCGTAGACTGTCACGTGAACGGCACGTGACCGTAGTTAACGATTTTTTTTAAAAAAATCTCTTTCCTCCAAGAAATTCCCTCCTTATTCCCCTTAACTAACTCAGTAACCTTTAAAAAAAAAAGTTTCGCCATTTTCTTCCTCCATTTGAGAGAAGCTCAAGCTTTTTTGGTCCAAGTTTTGGATTCTGAAGAAAGGTTCTCCAAAACACAAGCAGAAGCTATTTGCACATTCTCAATTCCATTGGCAAATAAAGAAGCTGCTCAAAAATTAATTAACTTATGAACCCTAATTTAAAGTTTTTACAAATTGGAGAAATTGGAGCAAAAAAATTGGGGCTTTCACTATTATCTTGTACGAAATTCCACGACAATCAAAGGGGATTTCGCAAATTTTATTTATTTAAACTACAAAGAACGAATTCAAGAAAAAATGGAGGAGGAAAATGGCGAAGAAGAAACGGCATCGAGGAGAGAGATTTTTTTTCTTAAGTCACTGAGTTTAAGGGGAAGAGGGGGAGTCTTGAAGGGAAAACCTGAAAAAAATCGTTAAATGGGGTCACGTGCCGTGCACGTAATAGTCAACGCCGGAAAACTGGGTTTGACCGTCGGAAAATGGGTTTGGTCCCTATTCACGACAAAATTACATGATTTTGGTCCTATCTCACAACTTTTTTTTAAAAGGTCCTTTGTCACAATTTTTGGATTATAAAAGGTCCTTTATGACAAATATTCCTTTTTTTAAAAAACTTCATTTGAACATTATTTTTGAATACTTTGCCCATGTGACATTCATCATTATTAGCATGTTCGGTTTTGATGCCGAGCATTGTCGTCGTAGGAGGCCTAACAACGACGCAAAGAGTTATTCTTTTTTATGAGTCGCTTTTAGAACCGAGTGCTTTTCTTACGCCCTCGCAGCAATTTTTTTACGAATGTTTTTTTGCTACGTGTTTTCCTTTTGCGCGGGCGCCGAGGCTGCTGCGCCTGACCAGAAGGCCAAGCAGCAACTTCAGCGTCCAGCGTCGGGCGTGAGAAATTCTGGCGCCCAGCCAGGGGCGTTGAAAATGCGTCTCTGGCTGGTTCTCGTTTTCTGTTTGCGTCTACGTTTGTTTATGCGACTTCGATCTTGCGTGCTTTCCTAATAACGTCCTTTACGCGTTGTGCAGCGTTCGTGGGATTCGTTACGGGCCATCCCGAGCGTCGCTTATTTTTGTGGCGATCGTTCGGGTTTGCGGAACACGTATTTCGGTATAACTCTTTGGCAAATTGGTTTATGAATGTTTGGGCAATTTTTAAGGTCGTTGGTTTTTCTAGGACAGTTTGTCACACACAATCATATATTTCGCTACACATAACTAACATTCCATCATGAGGCAATAATGATATGTCATGTAGTTTATGATAGGCTTCTATGGGTAGTTATTTGCGCCTGGCTTGGTACCGCTTCTATCGTAGATCCAACACATGCCCCGGTCGAGGTAGTGTCTTCAGCAGACGAATTTCGCTCCAGAGGCCAACCCGCAAGTGCAAGCCAAGGGGGCATGCAGGCGAGAGGGACCTAATGAGCGAGCGATTGGGTTTGGGACGGGTGTACTACTGGCGAAAGTGCCGAGTGGACAACATTCGAAGCGTATGCACCCCCCGGTTGGCGATGGGTATCCTTAGTCCCAACTCCCAAGATGAAACACCAAGGGAGCCAAGATTCGTTATGCGGTTCTGTCCGTTCACATTAATATGCTGATTTTCAGGTCGTCCCAACTTGATTGGGAAATAAACGCGGGGCAGGATCGTTTCACCCTTCGGCTATTTTGAATACCTACAAGCACGAGTATTTCCTTCACTTTCCCCAGTGGAGTCGCCAATGTGAGGGGGTCGAAAAAGCAACAGGCTAATGCGTGACCTCGTCCCTCGTGGGTGTGACGCTTCTTTTTGTCAAATCAAGTGTAATTGGATTTCCTGTGAGTTTACACCCAATTGACTAGTAATATAGGAGTCGCCATTCAGTTTTTAACGACAATGAGAAAAACTGACAAAACCCGGTTATCGTGACATAAAGGGAGTGCAATTATGTTTGACCACGACGGCCATAGGTTCCCTTGTGATCCCTGGTGGTGGGGATCGCTCAACGTACACCCGCAGGGTAGAGATTGAGGGTTCGGGGGACTGTAACTACCGAGAGGAGTACTCGCTCTTCGATAACTACAGAGGCAGGATATCCTTACTAGCTCAGCATAAATAATTGAAGGGACATGCGTTAACTATTAAACTAATCTAAGTTGATTTTATCAATATGCAACATATAGTACTAGATCGAACGCGATTATCTGATTTAGATTGTTTTAAGGGACCTAGCATGATAATCCAATTTCCCAAAAATATCACATTTATTAAGCGTGATCGAACAATCAGATTTTAGTTAGTTTAACAGTTCATAAAAGGGCGAGGAAAGCAATTAAACCATGGAAAAGGGACACATTACGACGCACCCTTGAGAGGTGCGTCACGGTTCTCAGAAAACTAACCACTTTGACTTTGCTATTTCTCCTTTTATTTAACGAATCTCAAATTATGGGACGGGATACGTTATGTTCGATTTATGGATCGATTGCGACAGAACGCGTGATCAGTTTTGCAGCGTGAGGCTTAGGCTTAGGGGTTTAGAGTCAATACTCAGAATCTAATTGTGTGTTGTTGTCCTTTTCACGTCGAACTTAAGGGTCTATTTATAGGAAAGAGTTCGTGGAAAGATAGAATTGCAGAACTCTAATCCACGAGGAATTAGGAAAAAACACG
Organism: Spinacia oleracea; assembly: GCF_020520425.1. Taxonomy (NCBI): domain Eukaryota; kingdom Viridiplantae; phylum Streptophyta; class Magnoliopsida; order Caryophyllales; family Amaranthaceae; genus Spinacia; species Spinacia oleracea. The sequence goes on along the minus strand of NC_079491.1, from coordinate 107,043,781 downwards.
TACCAGGTATTTTCAGCGCCCAGGCCTGGGCGCCGAAGATTTCGGCGCCCAGAGCCAGGCGTTGAAAATAGGGTCTGGGCTGTTTTCCTTAGTCAGATTCGGATTCCTAGAATCCGGAGTATTTGAGATTTAATTGAGTCCTTTAGTGCGTATTAACCTTGTGACAGGAGGCGTCTGGGCCCGTTACGAACTCTAGGCTCGTTAGGATTTTAATTAATACGTGGCTCTTACTTTCGAATCATATTAGGAATAGGATTCTCTCGCAATTTCTATCTCATTTAGGATTTATGTTGGAGTGCAACACCTACTTCTGACAGGTTTCTATCTTTTATGACTTGCCACTTTTAACAACTACCCATTACGGAAGTTACTATTTTTAGCAGGTTTCCATAAATAGCAGGTTTCGGGTGAAATGAAAAGGGGAATTGAGATTCGTTATTTTATAGGAGATGCGTTGTCAAGTGAGGATTTACGTTTTCATCATCGAACCTTCCCTTTCGGGAATGGGGACAAAAGTAGGTGTCTACAGAAACGTACATTTTAAATTGCTCATTTTCTCTCATTTCCGTGAATCGTTCTTGGATTCACTACCAATCGAGGAAATTTACTGTTATCTTTCTAAAAGGATTTACTGCTGAAGGAAATAATGCCCTTGGTCCAAGTATGCATTCTATGTTAAGTCTAATAAATGCGGTTCAGTATTAATTAACAAGTTAATAATTCAGTGAGATCAAGTGAGCTGAATGCCTAGCTAGAGGCCGCTTCAGTTCAAGTGGAATTAATGATATTAATCCACAGCTTACTCTTGACTGAACCCGTAGGGTCACACAAATAGTACGTAAACGGATCAAGTATTTAATGGCATTAAATACTCCATCTATGAATATTCGGAACCGACGGATCTTGGTTTCAGTGGGAGCTAAGATCGTCACAGGCAAGAAATGAATACTCCGGAAACGATGATATTGCCGGAAACGGAAATATGGATCGTATCGGAAATATGAATATTATCCAAGTCGTAGATGTTGCCGGAAACGGAAACATGGTACGTATCGGAAAATATTATTGGAAATGGAAATATTACCAGAATCGGAAATATTGCCGGAAACGGAAATATTGTCAGAATCGGAAATATTACCGGAATCGGAAAATAATTCCGGAAACGGAAATATTAAATATTTGTTCGAAACGGAAATTAATTCCGGAATCGGAAATATTAAATATTGTTCGTATCGGAAATAAATTCCGGAACTGGAAATTTAATCGGAAGCGTATCGTACGAATTAGCATCGGACGAGGCCTGCCGGACGAAGGCCCAGCACGAAGCCGGGCCATCGCCCAGCAAGCACGCACGCCACAAGCCCAGCCAAGGCAGCGCCCAGGCCTACCGCAAGGCAGGCCCAGCGCGCGCCAAGGCCACGGATGCGTGGGCCGCGCTGCGTGGGCTGCTGCTCGCACGCGCATGGGCAGCCCTTGTGGCTGCCGTGTGTGTGTGAGTTTGTGCTCATGCGTGATTCCTAAATCTACAAGAGTCAGTGTATGATTAAATTTCTATTCCTAATTGGATAAATTAATTAAATAGAATTCATGTAGGATTCTAATTTCAATTAATTCGTATCCTACTAGGATTACGATTCCTTTTCCATAACTCTATAAATAAAGGCCTAGGGGTCATTATTTATACAATAAGTTTCAAAGTATTCAAAAGTGAGTTTTTTGAGAGAAAATTAAAACACATCTTGCTCATAAAAGTGCCGAATTTTCTAGAACCTTAAGGGCGATTCTAGTTGGTCAATCTTAAGGCGGATCCGGACGTGCTGTGGACTATCTACGGAGGGACGACACTTGGAGTCCTAAAAGACTTGTTCTTGTTCGGTTCGGGCGCAGCTAGGGAGGGCACGCAACAAAGAGTATGCATCTAATTATGCTATATGATTATGTGTAAATAATATGATTCCTGGGTTAATGGTTGTTTCCGCATGATTTATGTAAATGTCATATGTATCATAACCTCACAGTGGTATCACGAGCCCCTTATTATTTTCATAATCTAAATTGCATGAACATGGTTAAATATTACAAATTTGCAAGAATTAAAAGGGGTGATTAATTTTCGTAATTGTTAATTAATTGCAAATTGCGTTTATTTAATTATACGTACGCAGTTTTTCGGCAGTTTCTTCGTTACTCATCCGAATTGAGTGATTTTTGTGTCAATTCCGCATGTAAAAGGCATTCTAAAAATTTTGACAAAAATAGTATTTTTCTGCCGAACCCAGAATTCTCAAATTCGAAGCCTAACTATGACTTTTCGAAGGTTTTAGTTTTTCGAATGCAAAATTTCGTAAATTTAAGATGTTAAATTAAATATTTGCGATTCTTGTTGATAAATCTTGAATTTTTGATTGACCTACTGCATATGTTTAACAAGTTTGAATGCCTAGTCTTGTTAATTATGCAATCTAATTTGTAATTATGATTAATTTGTTGAAAATTAGAATAATTTAGAATTAATTTGATTTTCATAATTAATTGTAATTTAATTAGAAACCTATGATTAAAAACCACCATAAAAATTGTAAATTTACGATAAATTTTAAATTTTTATGACCTAGACTTGAATCCATAACAATCGGAAATCAATTGGATAATAAATTTTCGATTTTTCGCCCTAAAATTATGAAATTAATAATATTTATTAATTTGTCATTAATTTTAAATATAAATTTTAAAATTTTTATGCGATTCGTTCATAAAACTTGCACGCACGAAGCAATGGACGCTTCGTGTTACCCTTAAGGGGTGTTGTATAATGCGGGCATGCGACGACGAGCAAGGGAGCTCGTCGCCCGTGCGGCACGAATGCAATGAGCAAGGGCGTAGTGCACGAGCACAAGGCAGCAGCCCTGCCTTGTGTCGTGTGCCACGAGCAATGAACGAATGGGCATGGGCGAAGGGCGAGCCAAGGCAGTCGCGTGTGGGCAGCAAGCGAGCTGCGCCACAGCGCGCGCTGCCTCGCACAAGAGCGCGCAGCCTCGCGCGCAGCGAGCGCAAGCTCGCGTGCCACGAGCGCTGCGCCCAGCATTACTCGCGCGCACAGCGCGCGATGTCGCCCGCCCAGCGAGCGATGTCGCGCCCCAGCGAGCGATGGCTCGCGCCAGCGAGCGATGGCTCGCGCGCGCAGCGAGCGATGTCGCGCGCCCAGCGAGCGATGTCGCGCGCGCGCACTGCGAGCGATAGCTCGCGTGCGATGAGCGCTGGCGCGCGCAGCGAGCATCAGTGCGTGCGGAGGCTTGCGATAGGGAAGCAGCAGCTATGCGACGAGCGCATGGGCTGCGCGCACATGGCCAGCAATGGCTGTGTGCGTACGGTCCATGGGTGTGCAACGCGTAGGGTGTTTGCGTTACGATTAGATCGTTTTGAATGTTTAATTTGAAAATTTCAGTTCACGTAATTTTAATTGATTTTAAAATTAATAATTTGAATTATTTTCTTGGATTTTAATTTTGAATATTATAATTATAATAAATGTTATTTATTCTAATTATTTTACTAAAATTAAAATCATGAATTAATTTAAATACGACTGAAATTAAATTAAATTTTTGGATTCAATTATAAATTGATATGAGCTTTAAATTTTAATTAAATTTGTATGTTTCCGGTTGGACTAGAAATACATTTTTATGTTTAAAATTGGTAAAGCATATGAATTTATTGGTTTAAGTGGGAGCACTTTTTAGTCATAAACTCTTGATTAGGTCTACAAATCCTTAAGGTTAAAACAACTTGATTAGAATTAATAAGGACTGAATAATTGGTAGATTATTGGTGCCCTTGATTAATTGCTGCAAATGTTTACGTGATGCATAATGTGTTTTACTAACCAGCTATGTGGGCCATTCATGATAATGAATGGGTGAATGGTATATATTGTATATGTACTGTTTTGCAGGTTATGAAGTGACTAGTATGGCCCAAATAGGATAGAAAATATGGTCTGCGTACCATTAATTTGAATGTAATTGGTCTAAAGTACCAAAGTTATTTTTCAATTCAAATATGGTCTGCGAACCATCAAATAGTTGTAATTAGTTATAGCTTATCCTATTTGAAGAAAATGGTGCCTCCCACGGAGATTTTCAAGACGGACTTTGAAGTCAAAGCTTCAAGATGAAGTCGGGCCATACTAGATCACAAATATCTTATGCATGTTTTAAGTTATTTATTGCTTTAAATATGTCTTAAAATGCATGAGATCAAAAGCTTGATTATGTTGCATGATTAAGGATTTTAGTTCACTTAAAATCTAACCAACATAGTAAGAGCCTTAAGTTCCAAACTTAAAAATTGAGTTAAAAGGTGCCATGCCAAAATATACACTTGCTTGGATATCCTTTACATCAATCTAGTAATAGTTTTCGCTCAGCGAGGTGTTACTTATTGGTCCTAAAGGGGCAAGGTACACAAATAATTGTGAGTACATGTTAGTTTTGGTGAAACTCAACGATATAAGTAAGGAGTCCTTTTATGTCGTGGCAAAATCGATAGGTTTACCTAATAAGTTCTTAGACGTACCTATCAACCAAGAATAGTTTCTAGACTATTAGCAAAAGGCTTTTGCTTACCTAAGATGTTCTAGGATTAAGTCGACAAACTGTGCTTAGTTCTTCAATGATTTTAGGATCTTGGAATCATTTTATTCACACCTGCCGGAACAATAAAATCGAATAAAATGCTAATAACTTGTTTGAATTGCATGGTTGCTTTAATTTCAAGTTATTATTCATGATAAATGTTTAGACTTTGCATGCTTCAATGTATGTTTTAATTATTGTTTATAATTAAATATCTTGCACTGCAATAAATCCTTTTAGAAAGGTAACAGTAGATTTCCTCGATTGGTAGTGAATCCAAGAACGATTCACGGAAAAGAGAGAAAGTGAGCAATTTAAAATGTACGTTTCTTATAGCGACTTTTATGGTTGTTTTCGAATATCAAAATCGAATGACAAACCAATTGGTGCTTGTGAATTCAAAATACACTGTAGTTTTGAGATCATAAAGCATTGAGTTTAATACGCTCAGCTTTACCAATGGTTAACAACCTAATATCTTTGTCCATTTAATTCTCGAATGAGTCTAGTTCCTAGACATTCGAATAGATCGATGCTTAGAGAACTTTAGAAGCTTCTGGTAAGATCATCTAGTTGAAACAGAATATTCAACATAAATTAAAATGGTAAAGAACCTTGTTGGTGACATTGGACATGTCTAACAAAGTATAAAAGTCAACACTAAAGAATTCAATTCTTAAGACTATAAGAAAGGGTACAAGAAATAGGAAAACGAGGAACAAATGAAAGGAATTTACGATTCCGTTTCTACCTATAAATTTATGTTTAAAGAGAAGTGACCTAGCAATCAAACTTCCTTGGTATCATATACCGCTTGAGGTTCTTACTTCGATAATAACTCAAACAATGGAAGCTAGGATACACTAAAGACCTACAAGTGGGAAATGAAGCATGGCAATGCTACATTAATTGTAGGGTCATCTAAGTTTGTTTTAAGTCCTTTCAAAGGCTGGAACTTAATGGCTATTTTGTTCCATAATCAGCATACCTAAGTTTCTGCTTCAAACACAGAAAGACTCACATTCAGAAGAACAAAAACAATGCTTGTTTGTTTGTTTATTTGAATGAAATGGTCAATTACTGGTTGAGTCAATATGCTTGATTAAAACAAACAACTCTTTAAAGAACTTTACTAGGTTCAAATCAAACCCTTGATTTGAGTTCCACTAATCTTTGGCATTGTTGCTTAGACCATATCAACAAGTTAACATTCATAAGCTCTATTTAGATGGACTTTTTGAAAGTTGGTTGATTTCTAGATCAACTTAAGACAAGCCAGTCTTACTTGTTGAAAGTAACAAAGAATATGAACTATTGTTAGAACGCCTAGACGATAAAGTTCAAAGCTAAAGAAAAGTTTTATGACTTTATTATTTCACATGGATTTGAGTGAATATAGGTTTATTTACTCAAATGTGATATAAGTTGAATCTGTTTGGCTAGTTCAAAGATTCAGAAGTATAAAATCCACTTGGCAAGAAATCATAAAGATCTAGGATTAGATCATGTTGATGATTACTTGAGACCAAATATGATCATCAATGATTGTGTGTTGTAATTTCACAATCTAGGTCCATAAGATATGGCATATCTTAGTTGGAATAATCGACGTCAATTAGTACTTGATTCGATTAATGATGAATCATAAAAACTTTTCCTATAATTTCTAAAACAAAATGCTCAACTACCACCAAACTAAACCAAATTCGTCAAAGCTATTGAAAAAGTAATTTCGAATATCTTTTCAATTATATATATCTAAAGAGTTGCTAAACTCAGTGGGAGCTTAGTGTTTGTTATTCAACAAACTAAGGCCCAAGTCTAGATATATGTTTCATTGTGATTTATTCAAATGAGACACAAAGGTATTGTTTCTACCACGAATTTTTGAGAACATAATGTTTGTTTGCTCGAAATAATGTCCTTTTGGAGATTCGTTTCCAAAATGACAAGTGGGAGAAAATAGACCTCGAAAATCTTCGAGGCGAACAACAAACATAAACGGACATTCCGGAGGCTTTTCGAAGTGCTTCAGAAAATCCGAACTTATTCTTTAAGGACTTTAGAAGTGGCTTTAAAGAATAGACGTCTCTTGCAAGACTTTACAAGTGCTTCAAGGAGAACAGAATATTCAAAGGACTTTCAAGTGGCTATTGATATTCTATTGTTTGATGTTCTATACCCAAGTAGGCATAGAATTCAAGTCATTGAAACTATGAGATTCTTCTATTAAATAGTGAAGAAACATATGAGATTCTTCTATTAAATAGTGAAGAAAGCTACAACTTGCAGTCAAACTATTATCATGTAGACTTGTAAGAAAGCTATGACGAAACCCAGATTCCCTAAAATGGTTAGAGGCCATATATAGACTCAAATGTTTTAAATGGTTAAAGGCCATAAAACATAACTCAATGTTTTGATGACAAAATTGAAATTTTGTTGATTTGCAAGAATAGTTTCACACCTATTGGTTGCAAGTTTGTTTTAAGGATAAAAACCATCAAACATGGAATTGTGTTCACACACAAAGCTAGATTAGTTGCTAAAGGTTACAAGCAAATTCATGGCATGGATAGTGTTGAAACCTCATGCAAAATCGTAATGCTTAAGTCTATAATTCAAGCAATGATTGCATATTGGTACATATGGCAATTGGATGACAAAACGTATTCCTCACTCAAATGTTGGAATAAACTATGCACATGGTATGTCATAGGATTTGTGGATCCAAATAAATGCTTGAAAAGGAAAGCTAGCTTATGAAATCTAAGTCCAGATTTAAGCAAGCAATTGGGAATTAGAAATGTATTTTAATGAAGCTAATAAGTATTTTAGTTTCATAAAAATGTACATGATTCTTATAGATATATAAGAAGTTTAGTGGAGTACATAAAACTTAATTGGTCCTATGTGTATCACACACATATCTCTCTATTGTGAAATAACATTCAAATGCTAATGACTTAGATTTGAAATTATTCATCAATGATGGACCATGGCGAAACTTAGTACATACTGGGTATTAAGATCTATTTACAAAGATCTTATGATATTGTTTTGGATTAAGTAATGGCATTTACTAAATCAAACACGAAAGTCTCCATTGGAGATATTCGACCCATGTGAATAAATCTAAGTAAAGGATGTTTGAACTATGTATAAGCATTTACTAAGTTAAACATCAAAGAGTCTAAATGAGATTCTTAACCTATATTATATGTCAAAGAATTTAGCTGGATTCAGTATCTGCTGAAATTGAATAAGCTAAAGTTACATAAATAGAATTCAATTGGGAATTATTCTGCAAAAGAATTTATCATGTATGATATAATATGAGGATTGCCAAAAACGTATCGTATGACTTTAGCCATGACGAACATATACCAATCTCTATTGATCTAAGTGAAGATCAACTAGATTGAGATCAAGAATACTTATGGTACTTGAAAAGGTACATAGGAATAGTTTCTTGATTCAAGGAAATAAAGATATGCTAAATATTGATGCTACACGCAGAAACACTGGCAAAGGATCAAGCAAGACCCCTTTGGAGTTAACCATTGACAAGGACGAGCTATAGAGCATCGTGTTTTGAAATGGCAACATGGGTTGGAGACCATGAGTTGTTGCGTGGGAAATTAAAATAATGATTTCTATGTTCTAAGATATAGTTGAGAGTATTCCACATATCTGTGAACTGCTTGGATAAGTAATTCCAAACAAAGCATCACTAGCAACCTATAAAGTTGAAGTAAAAGTAATTATTGCCTAAGAAGCAATAAAACAGGGTTGTTTAAAGTTCTTCACTGAACTTGGGTAGATCACCTATCTGCTGGCTTGATGATTCTTCATTGAAAAATGCGTAGAACCACTCTTGAAGCAAGAAAAACGTCTGCTAACTTGATGGTTCTTCATTGCAAAATGAGTAAAACCACCATCGAAGTAAGAAAGACTAGATCACATAATAAACAAACTCGAAAAGATCTTATCATCATATCTCGAAGAACATTCGATGAAAAGGATATTAAGATTGGCAAAGCATGATAACTAAACCTATGCAACAAGTGAGAAGCAACACTCACATTGTAGCACTGGAAATCAAGCATAGCTTTGAATTCCATGAACTGTTTTAGAAGATGGGTTTGAGGCCCATGCTTGTAAAACATTGGGGTTGAACATTTATCATATATGAAATGTATTTTCATATTCCATTTAATCTTGGTTTAGTATTAAATGATGAGTCCCTTCAATTTGACGATATATTCAAGATAGACTGTCAGGACCAGTCCTGTGACTAAGAAATGTCTATCAAGTGAACTTGAATGTCAAAGATTGAAAATGGTCCCTAATCGGAGTTTTCTATAAAATTGGACGCATAGAAAACGTTAGACGATTAGAATGCAAGATGACTAGTAGTTCTGTTTCTTGAACTATGTGGACATGGCAATGTCATAATCATTTGCATAGATACTTACTTTGGGAAGACTAGTATCGGACAAGACCTATGAAACTTTACTGTAAGAGATGAAAATCTGTCATGAGTAAATTTCATTAAATTATTAGACACTAAATCCTCAATACCTGAGTGATTTGAGATTACTTGTTTGAGAACTGGTTGCTTTGACGTTGACCAACCGTCGCACCGTAAAAGGAGGCTATAAAGGCAACGCTCAGGTAATCACCTATCAAACGAAGTCTAATCTCAAGATCGCAAGATTGGGATTGTCCTCCCATAAATCGGGATGAGATGCTTAAAAGTTGTACAAGGCCACTCGGAGAGCTAGAAACTGTGAAATGCATGGCCGTGCTCGGATGAATCATAGGCTATGATTATCTGTTTATTTGATCAGTTGAACTCTGAAACCGAGGAACACCTCTGGACATAATAAGGATGACAACTCTTACCTTATGTTCAAGAGCAAGCATCGAGCGACAAAGGAATTAGGAAATGCACACTTGTCCCTAAGGACAAGTGGGAGACTGAAGGAAATAATGCCCTTGGTCCAAGTATGCATTCTATGTTAAGTCTAATAAATGCGGTTCAGTATTAATTAACAAGTTAATAATTCAGTGAGATCAAGTGAGCTGAATGCCTAGCTAGAGGCCGCTTCAGTTCAAGTGGAATTAATGATATTAATCCACAGCTTACTCTTGACTGAACCCGTAGGGTCACACAAATAGTACGTAAACGGATCAAGTATTTAATGGCATTAAATACTCCATCTATGAATATTCGGAACCGACGGATCTTGGTTTCAGTGGGAGCTAAGATCGTCACAGGCAAGAAATGAATACTCCGGAAACGATGATATTGCCGGAAACGGAAATATGGATCGTATCGGAAATATGAATATTATCCAAGTCGTAGATGTTGCCGGAAACGGAAACATGGTACGTATCGGAAAATATTATTGGAAATGGAAATATTACCAGAATCGGAAATATTGCCGGAAACGGAAATATTGTCAGAATCGGAAATATTACCGGAATCGGAAAATAATTCCGGAAACGGAAATATTAAATATTTGTTCGAAACGGAAATTAATTCCGGAATCGGAAATATTAAATATTGTTCGTATCGGAAATAAATTCCGGAACTGGAAATTTAATCGGAAGCGTATCGTACGAATTAGCATCGGACGAGGCCTGCCGGACGAAGGCCCAGCACGAAGCCGGGCCATCGCCCAGCAAGCACGCACGCCACAAGCCCAGCCAAGGCAGCGCCCAGGCCTACCGCAAGGCAGGCCCAGCGCGCGCCAAGGCCACGGATGCGTGGGCCGCGCTGCGTGGGCTGCTGCTCGCACGCGCATGGGCAGCCCTTGTGGCTGCCGTGTGTGTGTGAGTTTGTGCTCATGCGTGATTCCTAAATCTACAAGAGTCAGTGTATGATTAAATTTCTATTCCTAATTGGATAAATTAATTAAATAGAATTCATGTAGGATTCTAATTTCAATTAATTCGTATCCTACTAGGATTACGATTCCTTTTCCATAACTCTATAAATAAAGGCCTAGGGGTCATTATTTATACAATAAGTTTCAAAGTATTCAAAAGTGAGTTTTTTGAGAGAAAATTAAAACACATCTTGCTCATAAAAGTGCCGAATTTTCTAGAACCTTAAGGGCGATTCTAGTTGGTCAATCTTAAGGCGGATCCGGACGTGCTGTGGACTATCTACGGAGGGACGACACTTGGAGTCCTAAAAGACTTGTTCTTGTTCGGTTCGGGCGCAGCTAGGGAGGGCACGCAACAAAGAGTATGCATCTAATTATGCTATATGATTATGTGTAAATAATATGATTCCTGGGTTAATGGTTGTTTCCGCATGATTTATGTAAATGTCATATGTATCATAACCTAACAACTGCAGTGCAAGATATTTAATTATAAATTAAAACATACATTGAAGCATGCAAAGTCTAAACATTTATCATGAATAATAACTTGAAATTAAAGCAATCATGCAATTTAAACAAGTTATTGGCATTTTATTCGAATTTATTGTTCCGGCAGGTGTGAATAAAATGATTCCAAGACCCTAAAAACCATTGAAGAATTAAGCACATTATGTATTTTGACTCAATTCGAAAATCTTTAAGGTAAGAAAAAGCCTTTTGCTAATAGTCTAGAAACTACTCTTGGTTGATAGGTACGTCTAAGAACTTATTAGGTAAACCTATCGATTTTGCCACGACATAAAAGGACTCCTTACTTATATCGTTGAGTTTCACCAAAACTAACATGTACTCACAATTATTTGTGTACCTTACCCCTTTAGGATCAATAAGTAACACCTCGCTGAGCGTAAAACTATTACTAGATTGATGTAAAGGTTATCCAAGTAAGGGTTATTTTGGCATGGCACCTTTTAACTCAATTTTTAAACTTTGGAACTTAAGGCTCTTACTATGTTGGTTAGATTTTAAGTGAACTAAAATCCTTAATCATGCAACATAATCAAGCCATAATCTCATGCATATTTAAGACATATTTAAAAGCAATAAATAACTTAAAGCATGCATAAGATAAGTGTGATCTAGTATGGCCCGACTTCATCTTGAAGCTTCAACTTCAAAGTCCGTCTTGAAAATGGTTGGAAACTTCGTCTTGAATTTCACCGTGGGAGGCGCCATTTTCTTCAAACAGGATAAGCTATAATTAAACTAATTACAACTATTTGATGGTATGCAAACCATATTTGAATTGAAAAACAAACTTTGGTGCATTAGACCAATTACATTCAAATTAATGGTTCGCAGACCATATTTTCTATCCTATTTGGGCCATACTAGTCACTTCATAACCTGCAAAACAATACATAGACAATATATACCATTCACCCATTCATTATCATGAATGGCCCAGATAGCTGGTTAGTAAAACACATTGTATGCATCACATAAATATTTGCAGCAATTAATCAAGGGCACCAATAATCTACCAATTAACAGTCCTTATTAATTCTAATCAAGTTGTTTAACCTTAAAGGATTTGTAGACCTAATTAAGAGTTTATGACTAAAATTGCTCCCACTTAAACCAATAATTTATTATGCTTTACTAATTTTAAACATAAAAATGTATTTCTAGTCTAACCGGAAACATACAAGTTTAAAGCTCATATAAAATTATAATCGAATCCATTTATTTAAATTATTTTTCAGTCGAATTAAATGAATTTGAATTAATTCAAGGTTTAATTTTAGTAAAATAATTAGTATAAATTAAAATTTATAATAATTATAATATTCAAAATTAAAATCCGAGAAAACAATTTAAATTATTAATTTTAAAATTAATTAAAATTATTTCCGAACTGAAAATTCAAATTAAAATTCAAAACGACTCAATCGTAACATGACGAGCACTTGGGCTTGCGCCCAAGCCCCATCGAGTGCACGACTGACCGCACGGCCATGGCACAATGCAGCAGCAGCTACGCGCAAACGCAGCAAGCCAAGACACGCTTGCGCGCAGCCTGCTCACCCGCATGCATCGCAGCAGCTCTCGTGGCGAGGCAACGCTCGTTGGTGCGAGGAGCAGTGATCGCTGGGCGACTCAGCTTGCGCTCTCCCGCGCGCGCGCCTCGACCTTGTGCCACGCCCCTTCGCCCACCGCCCATCAACATAGCACACACGCCCAGGCTCCTCGCCTCGCGCGCGCGCCATGATTTGGTTGCTCGCTGCATTCGTACCGCACGGGCGACGAGCTCCCTTGCTCGTCGTCGCGTGCCCGCACTATACAACACCCCTTAAGGGTAACACGTAGCTTCCATTGCTTTGGGCGTGCAACATTTATGGGCGTTTTTCATAAAAATTTTAAATTTTTAATTCAAAATTAATGACAAATTAATAGAACATATTAATTTCATAATTTTAGGGAGAAAAATCGAAAATTTATTAATCAATTAATTTCCGATTAACATGGATTCAAATCTAGGTCATAAAAATTTAAAATTTAACATAAATTAACAATTTTTATGGTGGTTTTTTAATCATGGATACCTAATTAAATTATTAATTAATTATGAAAAACAAATCAATTCTAAATTATTCGAATTTCAACAAATTAATCATAATTACAAATTAGGTTGTATAATTATCAAGTCTAGGCATTCAAAATTGTTAAACATATACTGTAGGTCAATAAAAAACTCAAGATTTATCAACAAGAATCGCAAATATTTAATTTAACATCTTAAATTTACAAACTTTTGCGTTCTAAAAACTAAAACCTCCGAAAAGTCATAGTTAGGCTCCGAATTTTTGGGAATTCTGGGTTTCGGCGAAAAATACTACTTTTGTCAAAATTTTAGAATGCCTTTTACATGCGGAATTGACACAAAAATCACTCGATTTGGATGAGTAACGAAGAAACTGCCAAAAAACTGCGTACGTATAATTAAATAAACGCAATTTGCAATTAATTAACAATTACGAAAATTAATTACCCCTTTTAATTCTTTGCAAATTTTTAAAATTTAACCATGTCATGCCAATTCAGATTATGAAAATAATAAGAGGCTCTGATACCACTGTTAGGTTATGATACATATGACAAAACATAAATCATGCGGAAAACCTTAATGTCAGGAAACATATTATTTACACATAATCATTTAGCATAATTTAGGTGCATACACTTTGTAGCGTGCCCTCCCTAGTTGCGCCCGAACCGAACAAGAACAAGTCTTTAGGACTCCAAGTGTCGTTCCTCCGTAGATAGTCCACAGCACGCCCGGATCCGCCTTAAGATTGACCAACTAGAATCGCCCTTCAGGTACTATAATTTTCAGCTAATTATGGGCAAGAATGTGACAGATTTTTCTGCTCAAAAATCACTGTTTTATCGTATGAATACTTGTTGAAAAAATCGTGTGTAAATTTATGACCCTAGGCATATATTTATAGAACCTTGGAAAGGATTTCGAATCCTGTTAGAATACTAATTAATTAATTAGAATCCTATTAGAACTCTAAATAATTAATTTAATCTTTTAGGATTAGGATTTAATCCATGCACGAATTCCGGTAGCTTTAGGATTCGTATAGCACACACACACGTAGCGCATGAGCACCGCACGCCCATGCGCAAGCCTTGCGGCCCACGCTGAGCGCACAGCGCTGAGGCCCAGTGCTCACAGCCCATCGCTGAGCGCGCGCCAGCCTTGGCTGGGCCTGGCCTTGCGCTGGGCCTGGTCGAGGCCTTGGCTTGTTGTTGGATGCGTGTGGCTTGCTGGGCGACGGCCTGGCTTCGTGCTGGGCCTTCGTCTAACAAGCCTCGTCCGATGTTAATTCGTACGATACGCTTTCCGATTAAATTCCCGACTCCGGAATTCATTTCCGATACGAACAATATTTAACATTTCCGATTCCGGAATTAATTTCCGTTTCGAACAAATATATAATATTTCCGTTTCCGGAATTATTTTCCGATTTCGATAATATTTTCGATTCTGAAAATATTTCCGTTTCCGGGAATATTTTCGATTCCGGCAATATTTCCATTTCCGATAATATTTTCCGATACGTACCATGTTTCCGTTTCCGGCAACATCTACAACTTGGATAATATTTATATTTCCGATACGATCCATATTTCCGTTTCCGGCAATATCATCGTTTCCGGAGTATTCATTTCTTGCTTTTGACGATCTCAGCTCCCACTGAAACCAAGATCCGTCGATTCCGAATATCCACAGATGGAGTATTTAATGCCATTAAATACTTGATCCGTTTACGTACTATTTGTGTGACCCTACGGGTTCAGTCAAGAGTAAGCTGTGGATTAATATTATTAATTCCAGTTGAACTGAAGCGTCCTCTAGCTAGGCATTCAGATCACTTGATCTCACTGAATTATTAACTTGTTCATTAATACTGAACCGCATTTATTAGACTTAATATTAAATGCATACTTGGACCAAGGGCATTATTTCCTTCACATACAAACAATAAACATGTGTAGTTAGAAAAAAAAAGTTAAATTTATAACAATCAATTAAAAACGAAGTTCAAATTAATTTTCATACTTTTCGTAGTATGGACATAAGATGAATGTCTTAGAACTAAGTGCACTGATGGAACTCGTCATGTACGATAGAATTCGATCTGCATCGGTCTTTAACATGGTGGCCGAGATCATCTCCGGGCACAGGAATCCAATATTATTGGTGTGATAACCATCGTGATAACACAACTCACTCAAAGCCCTATAATATATAGTGTAAGAACGTTAAGACAATCATAAAAATCAAATTTAGGGGCAAAATATTAATTTAGGTAACTCACATAATTAAAACTTGTATTATCGATATATTGAGTCATGCTCCCGAGAGAAGTTGATCGGTGTCTTCAACGGTGACATTAATTTCAAAGTCCTTTTCCATATTGAATGTCCTTGTAGTGCCTTGCACCTTAATGTTCTCCCCTTCTTTTAATTGAGACATCATAGTTTTCATCACATTGCACTTACCACTCAAATTTTGCAATTTATAATTTTCAAGGAAATATGCTTTTGATTTAGTGTTGGACGCTTTTGTTTCGTATCCACTTCCCCCAAGCACTATCTCTTTCCCTTTGTTCCCTTTCCCTTTAGGCTCTTTACTTGGAGGCTTGTTTACCCGAGGTATGATTTTCAAATAACCATATACATATTAGTGAGCCTACATGGTATAATAGTTCTACTTCAAATTATCATGCATATGTTAGTTACCTCCTCATTCATAAGCGATACCAAATGCTTTGGCAACTGAGTGAAGGTACCATGAGCTTGAGCAAGTTTCTTAATATATTGAGAAGGCACGGGGACGGGAGCTTCTTTATATGCGGGCTCAAAATCATCAACGCTCACTTTCACGTTATTGGGGATTGACGTTGTTGTGGTGATCAATGATCAACTCTGGACATATGGTACCATAGGCAACAAAGACTTTCTCGGAGCCTATGTTCAGGTATAGATGGCACGAGACAGATTCCTTATTATTTATTTTGAACAATAGCGCAAATACAATGTAACATGTTAGAAAAGTTCAATAGAATTAACTAGAAACAAATTACTTGAAAGACACAAATTATCATACCGTAATGTTGGCAAATGGATCTAAACCCCCAGAACGACAACTACTATGAACATTTGCGTCTATCCTCATCTGGCTTGGTATTTGGACACCAAGTTCTTTAGCAAATGTGATAAATTTCTCCATAACCATGGAATCCATCTTGGAGTTCATCTCTTGTATTGTCTCATCTTTAACCCTTTTGGTCACTCTTGCTTCCATTTCCTCCATCTCCAAATCTCCATACCGTCGAGAGCTACGCCGCTCTCCGGTCCCCCACACAGCTTTGATGCCTACTCCACCACCAAATGTTATTGGTCTCCTTTCTTGAGTCTTACCAAGTGCACGAGATAAGACATCATCCTGCCTTTTAGGAACAAATTCCCCTTCATCTTGTTTCCTTTTCCATTCATCCTACATGAAATCAAATGGTTTTGAGAAAAGTTCAACACTTGGTTTCATATTTAAGAACATAAATGAAATTAGAGGAATCACAACATTACGCAAAATTGTGTATCGTTAAATGAACTTACAATGGATTCTTTGACCTTTTGTGTGCCCTCATCCGGCAAGTAAGGATTTTCTTTCTCATCTGCTACCGATCTTGCAAGAAGCCATAAATATGTCCTACTCGGCAAACTTGAAGCAATTGTAGACATAGAGGAACCATCAGATGACGAAGAAACTGAGGGAATGTACCCTTTTCTACGCCATTCACTTGTCTTTTCTGCATATGATTTCTGTCCCATATGATGAGGATATTTGTTGAAAGATTGACTATGTCTTTCTTTCTCACTTATTTCCTAATTTTAGGGGGGTAAAAGAAATTATTACAACAAAATAAAACTTAGATTATACCAAGACTTTAATTAAGAATAATTTTTTATACCTGAGCTTCTTCGGAGGTACGTATCTTCACAAATTCCTTCCATATATCCTCAGTTATATAACTATACAAATCACAAGGCATCTTTTCATCTTTTGGCCTTTTTCTTATACCCCAGATCCAACCAGTCGTCAATCTTGATTTGAATTCCCTCCAACGATTATCACAACTCCTTAAGACAACTTCTTTCTTAGTTTCATCTGTGATATAAAATTCTCTCTAAATGAAAGAAAAAGAAAAGGAACAAGAAAGTCTTTTAGCACATGAGAAAGACACGTAGACATGTACAACTGAATTTCCAAAAATAAAACCGGTTACCTTGACATCTTCCCACAAAGTGTCTTTTATTCCTTGTGAAACATCTTCCTAGGTTCTGATCAATATTGAAACCTTTGCGCGACTTATCTCGCCAATATGATTCTTGTAATCCGTTACCCATTTCCATGTGGGTAGGTCCAAGTGATCCCATTCAATTATTCTTGGAACCCCGGACATGGATTTTAGCCCTTTTGTAGGGCCTCTTGGCTTCTCTTTTTTTCTTTTGGGGCACTTGATTCGGTGATTCGTTAGATGGCCCTGAATTTGCCTGACGCTACTGCAGTTTGGAAAATCATCAAAATTAATTACCTTCAAAAGTAGGATTTAAAAAAAGAAGAAGAACTGATCAGTTATGAATTCTGACTAGTTCTGTCCACTGATTTGCACAGAACTGATCTGAGCATATCAGTGCACAGTTCTGATCAGAACTGTGCACTGCTCTGCACAGAACTGATCTGAGCAGTGCAGATCAGTGCACAGTTCTGATCAGAACTGTGAAATGATCTACACAGAACTGATCTGAGCTGTGCAGATCAGTGCACAGAACTGATCAGAATTGACCAGTTTTGTGCACAGATATGCATAGTTCTGATCTGAGCTGTGCAGATTAGTGCACAGAATTGGTCAGAACTAATCAGTTCTGTGCACTGATCTGCACATAACTGATCTGAGCTGTGCAGATAAGTGCACAGAACTGATCAGAAGTGACCAGTTCTGTGCACTGATCTGCACAGTTCTGATATGAGTTGTGCAGATCAGTGCACAGAACTGGTCAGTTCTGATCAGTTCTGTGCACTTATCTGCACAACTCAGATCAGTTCTGTGCAGATCAGTGCACAGCTCTGATCAGTTCCGTGCAGATTTTCGCACCCCATTTCCCTTACGGTACACCAAAACAAGCTCAAATTACTTGTACTATGACAGATTTGACAATCTTGGATTGTTTCCTCTCTTTTTTCTTCTACCCAAGCATCACAACTCTAATTTTTCCAAACTGCAAAATTAAAGGGAGCAGAAGTTTATGTTTAATTGCAAAATCAAAGAGTCTTAGAAAGCAAAAATGACGCTTTCGAACCCAACTTTTAACTAAACAACCAAAGGAATGTTTTCAAACTTATTACATGTCTCATATGCATAGTTATAACTTTCTAAGACTCGTACTAATCTATTATTCCACATTTAAGGCTAATTGGGTAGTTATAGTACATATTTAGGCAAAAATGACGTTTTCGAACCCAACTTTTAACTAAACAACCAAAGGAATGTTTTCAAACTTATTACATGTCTCATATGCATAGTTATAACTCTCTAAGACTCGTATTAATCTATTATTCCACATTTAAGGCTAATTGGGTAGTTATAGTACATATTTAGGCAAAAATAACGTTTTCGAACCCAACTTTTAACTAAACAACCAAAGGAATGTTTTCAAACTTATTACATGTCTCATATGCATAGTTATAACTTTCTAAGACTCGTACTAATCTATTATTCCACATTTAAGGCTAATTGGGTCGTTCTAGGTCATACTTAGGAGTCTACATTTATATGCCCTCACTTATTCATCAGGCAATATAACTAAGGAAAAGAGCACCCTACATGGATAAGCATGAACTTATACTCTGAATAACATACAAGTATATGACTAATACGAAGCAAACAACTCCGTAACTATTCCATAACTACTCAATGGCTTGGTTCAGTTCTGTTCTGTTTTGTAAAGTTTAGTTCTGTATTTTGTAAAGTTTGTTCAATTCTTAACTAAATACAGTCAATCCATCTATCACAAATTTAATATAATCAGTCATAGAAAACAGTAGAAAATGCTAAGTGAAAGGGTTTCAATAATACCGGAGGGTTAGCCATACGCAAGGCGGTTTGTGCAACGTCTTTAAGTTGTGTTGAAGCGTCTCCACTGCGAATGGATTCTAAAACTTGAGAAAATAGCGATGTCATTGTCTTAATCAGCTTTGCATTCTCATCGCACATGTCTTTTATCTCTTCATTTTTCTTATGAAGTTCCTTATTCTTTTGCTTCAAGCTTGATACCTCGACATCAATGCTATCCACTTCTATTACCCTCCTTTTTCCTTTACCAAACCCTGATTTTCCGAGTGCACCACGAACCCCATAAATGCCGCTTTTACGAACACCAAATCCATAACCTTGTGGTTTTTCAGGAATATCTCCATTATATAGTGTAGCATCAAAAGCCTCATTCTCGATCTCCTTAATTGACTTGGAGCCAGGACGATAAAAAAGCTTTAAAGTTTCAGCCTTTTCCTTAACATCATCCTGCATAACATATACGAAAAATAAATGGGAGAATAAAATTATACAAAAGAAAGTACAAGCTAAGAATAACGTCCATCAGAACTTTACCAAAAAGTTTTCAGTGAATGTGCCATCGACAAAGGTTCCATCCTTCTTATTATAACAAGCTAGCCAAAGTTCTATTAGGCTCATATCTTCTCCATGTTCATCTTTCTACAAGTAACAATATATACATAGAAACAAGTTAAATGCAATATTATAAAGAGACATATCACGGTTATAAGTTACAGTGTAGTTGGATTAATGGTTTTATACATAATCAACACGTGTATTCGCAAAGCTTGTACCACCATTAGTATGCAATTGACTCAGAGATGCTCGTGCCTCTTTTCCGTACTCAGACAATTGCTGTAAAGTATTTAAACATCATTATTTTTGTGAAAAATCCAAATCAAAATAAGGGTTTAACGAAGCTACTAGCGGATAATGCATATTAAGTTTTCCAATGAGAGGAATTACTGAATATGCTATTGAGGACATATATCAGTATATGAAAAATATAAGCTTGAATTGCTTGAAACTGTTAGGTTAAGACAAATATAAAACATATATTTCATGCGAAAGAACCATAAAGCCAGGAATCCAAATTAATTGCCACATAGTCAATTAGCATAATTTAGGATGCATACATTCGAAGCATGCCTTCCCTAGCTGCTCCCGAACCGAACAAGAACAAGTTTAGGACTCCAAGTGTAGTCCCTCCGTAGATAGTCCATAGCACGTTCGGATCCGCCTTAGATTCAATTAACTAGAATTTAGCCTAAGGTTTTATGTTATTCGTACTTAATTATTTTGCAAATTATTAAGCTTAGTTTAATCTTAAAACTATATGAATACTTGAGAATATGATGTATAAATTGTGATTATTCATCACCTATTTGTGGGGTGGGATTATCGGAAATAGAAACCTACTAGGATTCAATTTATCTAATTCAATTAGAATTAGACTTAAATTAAACCTTTGTTTTTAGTGTTTAGTTAAACGACTAATTCTAGTAGTTTTAAGAAAATAATCTAACCGGACAAATCCTAAGAAACCAAGGATTTGAGGCTTGCACCAACCACACACACAAACAACCCACAAGGGAGCTATCCGCGCGCGCGACCCAACAGCGCTGGCGCAGCCCATGCGTGGGCGCGGCCAGCCTACTGCCTCGCCTTGCGCTTGGCTGGGCCTGCCTTGGTGGGGCAGGCTGCTGTTGTGCTTGCTTGTCTTGCGCGGGCTTCGCTAGGCGCGGGCCTAGCTTCGTGCTGGGCCTTGCATCTAGCAAGCTCCTCCGATGTTTATTTCGTACATCGTGCTTCCGATCTATTTTCCGATTCCGGAATTCATTTCCGATTCGAACAATATTTAACATTTCCTATTCCGGAATTAATTTCCGTTTCGAACAAATATTTAATATTTCCGATTCCTGAATTATTTTCCGATTCCGATAATAATTCTGATTCTGACAATATTTCCGTTTCCGGCAATATTTCCATTTCCGATAATATTTTCCGATACGTACCATGTTTCCGTTTTCGGCAACATCTACGGCTTGAATAATATTTATATTTCCGATACGATCCATATTTCCTTTTCCGGCAATATCATTGTTTCCGAAGTATTCATAATTTGCCTTATGACGATTTCAACTCCTACTGGAACCGAGATCCGTCGATTCCAAATATCCATAAATGGAGTATTTAATTCACTTGAATAATTGATCCGTTCACGTACTATTTGTGTGACCCTACGGGTTCAGTCAAGAGTAAGTTGTGGATTAATATCATTAATTCCACTTGAACTGAAGCGGCCTCTAGCTAGGCATTCAGCTCACTTGATCTCACTGAATTATTAACTTGTATAATTAATTAATACTGAACTGCATTTATTAGACTTAGCATTGAATGCATACTTGGACCAAGGGCATTATTTCCTTCAGTCTCCCGCTTGTCCTTAGGGACAAGTGTGCATTGCCTAATTCCTTTGTCGCTTGATGCTTGCTCATGTACATAAGGTAAGAGTTGTCATCCTCATTACGTCAAGAGGTATTTCTCGGTTTCAGAGTTCAACTGATCAAATAAACAGATAATCATAGCCTATGATTCATCTGAGCACGGCCATGAATTTTTAAGTTTCTAGCTCTCCGAGTGGCCTTGTACAACTTTCAGCATCTCATCTCGATTTATGGGAGGAGAATCCCAATCTTGTGATCTTGAGGTTAGACTTCGCTTGATAGGTGATTACCCGAGCGTTGACGTTATAGCCTCCTTTTATGGTGCGACGGTTGACAACATCAAAGTAACCAGTTCTCAAACAAGTAATATCAAATCACTCAGGTATTGAGGATTAGTGTCTAATAATTTTAATGAAATTTACTTATGACAGATTTTCATCTCTTACAGTAAAGTTTCATAGGTCTGTCCGATACTAGTCTTCTCAAAATAAGTATCTATGCAAATGATTGCGACATTGCCATGTCCACATAGTTCAAGAAACAAAACTACTAGTCATCTTGCATTCTAGTCGTCTAGCATTTTCTATGCGTCCATCTTTATAGAAAACTCCGACAAGGGACCATTTTCAACTTTTGACATTCAAGTTCACTTGATAGACATTTCTTAGTCACATGACTGGTCCTGACAGTCTATTTTGAATATATTGTCAAATTGAAGGGACTCATCATTTAATACTAAACCGAGATTAAATGGAATATGAAAATACATTTCATATATGATAAATGTTCAACCCCAATGTTTTACAACCATGGGCCCCTAACCCATCTTCAAAACTACTAATGGAATTCAAAGTTATGCTTAATTTCCAGTGCCACAATGTGAGTGTTGTTTCTCACTTGTTGCATAGGTTTAGTTATCATGCTATTCCAATCTTAATATCCTTTTCATCGAATGTTCTTCGAGATAGATAAGATCTTTTGAGTATGTTTATTTTGTGATCTAGTCTTTCTTGCTACAATAGTGGTTCTACGCATTTTGCAATGAAGAACCATTAAGTCAACATACGTGTGATCTACCCAAGTTCAGTGAAGAAGTCTTTACGTAAACAACTCTGTTTCATTGCTTCCTAGGCAATAAGTACTTTTACTTCAAATGTATAGGTTGCTAGTGATGCTTTGTTTGGATTTGCTTATCCAAGAAGTTCACGGATATGTGGAAGACTTTCCAGCTGTATCTTAGAACATAGAAATTAATATTTTAATTTCCCACACAACAACTCATTGTCTTTAACCCATGTTGCCATTTCAAAACACGATTCTCTATAGCTCGTCCTTGCCAATGGTTAACTCCAAAGGGATCTTGCTTGATCCTTTGCCAGTGTTTATGCGTCTAGCATCAATATTTAGTATATCTTTATTTCCTTGACTTAAGAGCTATTCCTATGTACCTTTTCAAGTACCATAATTTTTTCTTGATCTCAATCTAGTTGATCTTCACTTAAATCAATAGAGATTGGTATATGTTCGTCATGCCTAAATTCATACGATACATTTTTGGCGATCCTCATATTATATTATACATGATAAATTCTTTTGCAGAATAATTCCCAATTGAATTCTATTCATGTTACTTTAGCTCATCTAGTTTCAGTAGATACTAATATCCAGCTAAATTCTTTGACATATAATATAGGTTAAGAATCTCATTAGTTTATTTGATGTTTAACTTAGTAAATGCTTATACATAGTTCAAACATTCATTACTTAGATTTATTCATATGGGTCGAATATCTCCAATGGAGTCTTTCGTGTTTGATTTAGTAAATGCCAATACTTAATCTAAAACAATATTATAAGATCTTTGTAAATAGATCTTAATACCCAGTATGTACTAAGTTTCGCCTTGGTCCATCATTGATGAAGAATTTCAAATCTAAGTTATTAGCATTTGAATGTTATTTCACAATAGAGAGATATGTGTATGATACACATAGGACCAATTAAGTTTTTACGTACTCCCACTAAACTTCTTATATATCTATAAGAATCATGTATATTTTATGAAACTAAAATACTTATTAGCTTCACTTAAAATATAGTTCCGATTCTCCATTGCTTGCTTAAATCTGTACTTAGATTTTATAAGCTAGCTTTCCTTTTCAAGCATTTATTTGGATCCACAAATCCCATGACATACCATGTACATAGTTTCTTCCAACATTTTATTGAGGAATACGTTTTGTCATCCAATTTCCATATGTACTAATATGCAATCATTGCTTGATTTATAGAATTGAGAATTACGATTTTGCATGAGGCTTCAACAAAAACCACGCCGTGAATTTGCTCATAACCTTTAGCAACTAATCTTGATTTGTGTGTGAACACAATTCCATGTTTGATGGTTTTTATCCTTAAAACCATTTTGCATCCCATAGGTGTGAAACTATTCTTGCAAATCAACGAAATTTCAATTTTGTCATCAAAACATTAAGTATGTTTTATGACCTTAAACCAATTACACATTAAGTCTATATATGGCCTCTAACCATTTTAGGGAATCTATATTTCGTCATAGCTTTCTTACAAGTCACAAACTCATTAATCTACATGATAATAGTTTGACTGCAAGTTGCAGGTTTCTTCACTATCTAATAGAAGAGTCTCATAGTTTCAGTGACATGAACTCTATGTTTCTTCACTATCTAATAGAAGAATCTCATAGTTTCAGTGACTTGAACTCTATGCCTACTTGGATATAGAACATCAAACAACAGAATATCATAAGACACTTGAAGGTCCTTTGAATATTTTGTTCTCCTTGAAGCACTTGTAAAGTCTTCTAAGAGATGTCTATTCTTTAAAGCCACTTCTAAAGTCTTTAAAGAATAAGTGTTCGGATTTTCTGAAGAACTTCGAAAAGCCTCCGGAATGTCCGCTTATGTTTGTTGTTCGCCTCGAAGACCTTTCGAGGTCTATTTTCTCCCACTTGTCATTTTGGAAACGAATCTCCAAAAGGACACTATTTCGAGGAAACAAACATTATGTTCTAAAAAATTCGTGGTAGAAACAATACCCTTGTGTCTCATTTGAATAAATCACAATGAAACATATATCTATACTAGGGCCTTAGTTTAGTGAATAACAAACACAAAGCTCCCACTAAGTTTGACAACTCTTTATAAGATATTCTGAAATTACTTTTCAAAAGATTTGACGAATTTGGTTTAGTTTGGTGGTAGTTGAGCATTTTGTTTAGAAATTATAGGAAAAATCTTTATGATTCATCATTAATCAAATCAAGTACTAATTGACTTCGATCATTCCAACGTAGATATTCCGTATCTTCTGGAGCTAGATCGTGAAATTACAACACACAATCATTGATGATCATTTTTGGTCTTAAATTAATCATCGTCATGATCTAACCTAGATCTTTATGATTTCTTGCCAAGTGGACGTTTTTATACTTTTCTATGAATCCTTGAACTAGCCAAACAGATTCAAACTTATATCACATTGAGTAAATAAATCTATATGAAGGAAATAATGCCCTTGGTCCAAGTATGCATTTAATGGTAAGTCTAATTGTAGGGGGTTTTTTTGTGTCAAAACTTGTTTCCCGTTCTACAAGAGGGGCGGTTCTTTAGAAAACCTAGAATTTTTGTACCTCGAAGGAGTTGCCACCAAACATTGTTTAAAGTCTCGTTTGGAAAGACCGCAAGTGACTCTACTTTGGAAAAGGCCTTGAATCCTTGAAACGGATGGGTGAGATCCGGGCATGAGAACAAAATGCTTATTTGGCGAGCTTTAGAAATATTCAAGTACGTTGGCACAACATTTTTTCGAAAATAAACCCTAGATTAGACTATGTGGGTTTGAATTAAGAGCAAATTGAATCTCTAATTGTATGGTGGTCACTTTGCTTTAAATATTGATTTAAGGAACCTAAGGCCGGTTTGTCCAAAAATATCTTTGTTAAGCGTGATGTAACCTTTGTATTTTGTTGTATTTAGCATGTTGGTGATGAAAGCGATAAAGCAAATAAAGCAATATCACAATACTAAATAAAGTGCGGAATTAGTAAATACAAGACCCCCTAGAAAAGGACTAGGGAGTAGGTCCACATTGCCTAGAAATGGACTAGGCAAGTAAAGATGCGGAATTGAAATTGCGGAATTGAAATTGCGGTATTGAAATTGCGGTATTGAAATTGCGATATTGAAATTGCGGTATTGAAATTGCGGTATTGAAAGTGCGATATTGAAATTGCGGTATTGAAAGGCGCGATGTTGAAATTGCAATATTGAAAGGTGCATAATTGAAATTTGTACTTGGGCACATGAGATTCGAACGCCAAGCGGCTCCTTAAAAATAAGTGCGCCCGACACGAATTCAAAGCCAAAAATCTCAACTTGGGAGAGGTTTCTCAACCTAAATATCCTAGATTTTGCATGTTAAACTTGAACTTGAAAGCTTGAATATTGAAGTTTTGAACTTGAAATAATTGAAATTTGAACTTGAAATGATTCTAGTTTAGGGAAATAACTATGAATAACCCAAAACATGGTAATATCTTGAAAATTGAAAACTTGGACTTGTATATTGAAAATGGAGTTTTGAATCTCAAAAGACTAAACCTTTAAATGTTAAAAGGTGTTATCTTTGATTACCCTATGTTTGGTGGTGACTCTAGTCCAAGAGATGATTGTAAACAACTTGGACATCCTTGAATCTTTGAAAATTGTATTTTGTATTTTGAAAAAGTTTGTATTTTTGGAAAACAAGTGTGATTGTTGCAAGTGGTGTTTTTGAATGATTAAAAACACTAACTTGCTAATCATTTAGAAATCAAAGCAACATAGTTGATTAGAATGGGATTCGGATTTACCTAGTTAGGTTTAGGCAAGAGCTCCCAATTGCTTTTTTGAATTTAGGAATTTTGTATGTGTTTTTGAGGAGTTTTTGAGTTGTATTTTGATGCGTAATGTCGAAATTACGACGTTGTATTGTTGTTCCCCCCTTCATTGTGCTGAAAATGAGGGTTATTTATAGAAGGAATGGGTGCAAGGCGCCAGCACACGTAAGAGCAGGGCGCTGGACCAGCGCTAGGCGCTGGTGACGTGGCCTGAATGCCGCCAAAGCAAGGACGGGGAATCGTCCTTGTTTCGTCTTGTAGTGTTGTACCTGTTGTACGAATAGTACTAGGTTTGGCGTTTTGTATTTTCTTGGAGGTTAAGGCATCATTTAGCGTCTAAAAACAAGCCTTTCTCGGGTTTTTGAATTCCGGTTTTACGGGACGGGCCCCGGCATGCTCGATTTTGTGGGTCGGCGCCCGAATTTGACTTTCCTTATATGATTTTGAGTGGAAAAGGCCTAGTAAAACCAATGGGATGGTCTACTAGATGAGTTTGTACTTGGATTTTGAAATTGGATTTGGAAAGTTGTATTTTGTACCGAGAACCGAAAGGGGAACGGTATCGGGGGTTGGATTTTGGATCTTCAATTTCGGAGGCATTCTTAGCAATTGGGATTTCCGCCTGGAGTTATTCCAATCACCTAACAAGGATAATGGTATCGTCATCATCCCAAAGGGGAGACACAAATTAGGTGTCTACAGAAGCCCCCACTTTGACTGAGCGTTCGGTTAGGAAAGCGCAAGTCAAAGTATTTCGAAAGGGACGGAGAATGATCAAGATGTTTTGCAATCGAGACCACTCTTTGTACGCCGGTACCTGCATAAAACAGGCGTTAGAAAAAAGGATAGAGTCTACCTCGGTGCAGTTGGTGATGACTCCGGTTTGTATTTTTCCGCCTTAAGTTCAGGACGGAACTTGACATCGAAAATTTGAATCTTGAATTTTTGAATACCCGGAGTTAATCCGTTGGGGATGTGCTTTGCTGGGGATAAGAGCTTTTTGCTGGCCCTTTAAATTTGGAATTTCGACTGACTTTCCCGGAGCTTGGGTTCGTTTGGGAGTTGAACGCCTGAGTCGTTGTATTTTTTGGACATTGTATTCTTGAAAAATTCATCTGTTTGTATTTGGAGATACAGGTGTATACCCGTATTTTCGATGGATGGTCCGATGCGACGTTTGATGCTTGGTGAGGAAGACCGTAGCAGCAAAGGACGTGCAATCAGCACGGGAGACCGCGTGCTGCGCTGGGCGCTGGTGCCGCGTGTGGCGCGGGGCTGAGCTATAAAAGCTCCCCTTACCGTGCCATTCTAAGGCACACTCTCTTGAATTCTTTGCTCTTTTCTCTCAATGGTCGATTAGGCTCTTCCCTTGGTCTTGTTCTTGCCTTGTCCATGTAAGTATTTCATGTTTTTGCTTATGAAATAACTCTAGGATTGCATGTAGTTCTGATTTTCTCGTACTTTGAAATGATGCTTGTACGCTTAAGCTTTTTGAATTTTGTAGAAGACTGTTTGATAGCCACTTGAACTTGAACTATTGGGACTTGTAGTTTTGAATTTTTGAAAGTTTTCTTGAATGTATATTTTTTGTATCGGCTTTGGCATGGATAGCCTAGGCGTTGTTGTGGAATTTGTATACCTGCATTGGCATGGGTAGCCTAGGCGTTGGTGTTAAACTTGTATACCTGCTTTGGCGTGGGTAGCCTAGGCATTGGTGTTGAACTTGTATACCTGCTTTGGCATGGGTAGCCTAGGCGCTGGTGTTGAACCTGTATACCTGCTTTGGCATGGGTAGCCTAGGCGCTGGTGTTGAACTTGTACCTTGAACTAGAGGTCCACTGGGGATTCGTCTTGAATTTTGTTGACTTTGTTTAGGCTAGTATAGGATAGGCCCCAGTTCAGAATTTTGATATCTTGTACTCCACTTGATTTAGTATGCCTCGTCACACTCGGAGGAAGCTCGCCGAATCGTCGGTAGTTCGAGCTGCTGAGGAGGACGCTTCGGATGACGAAGCGGCTGCGATAAACGCGCCCAACGGGGGTATGGTTCCCTGGGGTGCGCCTACTTTTAGTGGTACTGGTTGTAGTCCTTCCGACCTGGTGTTTCGGCCAGAGTGGCACTTGTCTCAGCGGCTTCGCGCTGGCATGGTGAGTCTTGTATTGTGTTTTGAATTTCTATCTTGTACTTGTATAGGTTTGGAGTTAACTCGTTCACCTGTAGGCCGATGGAAAGCCGTTTCGTACTTTCTGGTCCTTGGTGGAGGTTCAGAGGGCTTTTAAAGCTCTTCGTGCTGATGAGGAGGCAATGGAAATTTGGCCGCAGACGGGCCTGACCGACTTCTGGCGTGCCATGGGAGGCTCTTCGAGGAGGACGGTTATCAAGCCCCGACTGTGGGCGTTGTTGGAGGGGTGGTGGGATACCACCAACACTTTCCACATGGCATGGGGGGAGATCACCATTACGCTCTTTGAGTTTGATATGATCACGGGTCTTCCTTTTTCTGAGAGGAACGTGACCTTTGATCCGGAGCTGACGTGGCGCTCTGCCGCTGCCAGGGACTTGCTTGGCCCTGTTGCTGACTTGTCAGATGACGATGCCCATGCTTCTGTGACTGTGATCGTGGAGGCTATCTGCGGTGTGGGTGTATCCGCGGAGAAGAGGGTTAGGCTCTTTCTCCTAGCCTTGGTGAGCAGAGTGATGGTCCCGAGTAGGAACAGTCGGGTGCATATCTGGTTACTATCCGTTCTGAGGGACTTCAGAGCTGTTTCGAGCTATAACTGGGGTGTCTTGGCATATAGCCACCTTTTGTACGAGATGAAGCGGGCTTCCTGGACTGCGGTGGGGAGTGACCCGAGCATGACTGCTCTGTGGAGTGTGCTGGAGGTAGACTCCTTGTGCCTTGTACTTTGTACTTTTATGCTTGTATTTGAACTTGACTGATGTTTTGCTTGCTTCTTGAAAGATTTGGATATATGAGCATTTTCCGAATTTGGCGCCGAATCGTACTAGGGATGCGGCTTACCCGTATGCTGCCTCTTGGATAAGAGCTGTGCGCAGCAGTGTGCCTCTGGCGGCCTCTCGTAAATCTTGGAGAGTCCTACCTGCTGACGAGGTAATATTCTTGTACGGTTGTGCCCTCTTTGTATTTGTATTTGTATTTGTATTTGTGCTGTTGCCTGAGTTGTCTATTTTGCAGGTAGTATGGCGTCCTTTTGCCAACGCGCTCATACCTGCCTCGGCTGATCGTGCCCATTTCCTGTCTGGGCGGCGGGTTTTGCTTCCAGGTGGGTACCGCCACATGTGGTACCTAGGAGAGAGAGTGTCCCCTAGGAGAGAGACTTATCCCCAAGGATCCACCAGGGTCCATGCTGGTGTTGGATGAAGAGCTGGCTCGGCTCAATGCGGAGGCTAGGGGCAATGTTGTTTGCCGCTCTTGGAGGGATTTTGCACACAGGAAGGGGAGCTATGACGACTTCCTTAGGAGGCTGGCTCCACCAGTACGCTTCGTACTACCGGTGAGCTTTGAACCTTGTATTCTTGTATTCTTGTATTATTGTATTGATTGGATGATTGTATGATTGTATATAGGAGGAGGAGGTTGATCCAGAGGACATTCCCCATGCTGATAGGATCCTCCGCTATGAGAACTCGGACGGGCAAGAGGTGGTGGAGACCATCCCTTTTGCTTCTCCTCCGCACCGGAAATCATATGATGCTGTACCTGAGCATTATGCCGTTGTAAGTACTGTTGCATTTTTTTTGAAACTGTTTGTAATCTTGTACTGGGGAATTGATCTTGGATTTTGTATGCAGGTGCCTCGGGTGAGACTGCGTCGCTGGATGCTCTTGATTGATTCCTAGAAGAGGCAGTGTGCTAAGTTGACCCGGAAGCTTTCTTGCCGGGACAGAGAGGTGCCTTTCTTGATCTTGAAATTTTTATTCTGGAAATTGGAACTTGGATATTGATTCTTGAAATTTTATTTTGCATAGGAGCGCCGTCGAGACCGTAGAGGATCCGTTGACAGAGAACCCCAGGCGGAGACGTCCTTGAGGCAGGAGGGGCCGAGCTTGGATCTGGGACAGGGGTCCGGTGCTGGTGCTCATCAGAGGCATTCTGATGCTGAGCGGGGAGCTTCCCCTTTTGTACATGTTGATCCCACCAGGCATTCGTTTGGAGGTGAAGGCGGTTCACGACCCTTTGTTTCTTCCCCTGGTTACTATTTCGGAGGAAGTGGTCCTCAACCCTGGGGTGCAGATTCCTGGGCTTACTATGCAGAGATGGAGAGGATGCGCCAGGCTCAGATGTTTGGGTCGTACCAGTATATGTTAGGTTATGATACATATGACAATTCATAAATCATGCGGAAAAACCATAAAGCCAGGAAAACATATTATTTACACATAATCATTTAGCATAGTTTAGATGCATACTCTTTGTTGCGTGCCTTCCCTAGCTGCGCCCGAACCGAACAAGAACAAGTCTTTAGGACTCCAAGTGTCGTCCCTCCGTAGATAGTCCACAGCACGTCCGGATCCGCCTTAAGATTGACCAACTAGAATCGCCCTTAAGGTACTATTATTTTCGGCACTCTATAGGCAAATGTGTGACTGAATTTTTCTCTCAAAAACTCACTTTGAATACTTGAATTCTCTATATAAATATGTGACCCTAGGCACCTATTTATAGAGTTATAGAAAAGGATTTGGAATCCTATTAGGATACTAATTTATTTAATTATAATCCTACTAGGACTCTAATTAAATAATCATTATCTAATAGTTTTAGGATTTAATCATATTTCGAATCCCGATTGCTTTAGGATTCCCGCACAAGCATTGCACGAGCACCGTACACCCGCGCAAGCCTTGCGGCCCACGCTAGGCGCACAGCGCTCGGCCCACTGATGTTGTGCTCTCGCGCGCGCGCCCCAGGCCTTGGCTGGGCCTGGCCTTGCGCTGGGCCTGGTCGAGGCTTGGCACGCGATGGTGCGTGTTGGCTCGCTGGGCGATGGCCTGGCTTCGTGCTGGGCCTTCGTCTAGCGGGCCTCGTCCGATGCTAATTCGTACGATACGCTTCCGATTAAATTCCCGAATCCGGAATTCATTTCCGATACGAACAATATTTAATATTTCCGATTCCGGAATTAATTTCTATTTCGAACAAATATTTAATATTTCCGTTTCCGGAATTATTTTCCGATTCCGATAATATTTCCGATTCTGACAATATTTCCGTTTCCGGCAATATTTCCGAATCCGGAAATATTTCCATTTCCGATAATATTTTCCGATACGTACCATGTTTCCTTTTCCGGCAACATCTACGACTTGGATAATATTTATATTTCCGATACGATCCATATTTCCGTTTCCGGCAATATCATCGTTTCCGGAGTATTCATTTCTTGCCTGTGACGATCTCAGCTCCCACTGAAACCAAGATCCGTCGATTCCGAATATCCATAGAGGGAGTATTTAATGCCATTAAATACTTGATCCGTTTACGTACTATTTGTGTGACCCTACGGGTTCAGTCAAGAGTAAGCTGTGGATTAATATCATTAATTCCACTTGAACTGAAGCGGCCTCTAGCTAGGCATTCAGCTTACTTGATCTCACTGAATTATTAACTTGTTAATTAATACTGAACCGCATTTATTAGACTTAACATTGAATGCATACTTGGACCAAGGGCATTATTTCCTTCAGTCTCCCACTTGTCCTTAGGGACAAGTGTGCATTTCCTAATTCCTTTGTCGCTCGATGCTTGCTCTTGAACATAAGGTAAGAGTTGTCATCCTTATTATGTCCAGAGGTGTTCCTCGGTTTTAGAGTTCAACTGATCAAATAAACAGATAATCATAGCCTATGATTCATCCGAGCACGGCCATGCATTTCACAGTTTCTAGCTCTCCGAGTGGCCTTGTACAACTTTTAAGCATCTCATCCCGATTTATGGGAGGACAATCCCAATCTTGCGATCTTGAGATTAGACTTCGTTTGATAGGTGATTACCCGAGCGTTGCCTTTATAGCCTCCTTTTACGGTGCGACGGTTGGTCAACGTCAAAGCAACCAGTTCTCAAACAAGTAATCTCAAATCACTCAGGTATTGAGGATTTAGTGTCTAATAATTTTAATGAAATTTACTTATGACAGATTTTTATCTCTTACAGTAAAGTTTCATATGTCTTGTCCGATACTAGTCTTCCCAAAGTAAGTATCTATGCAAATGATTATGACATTGCCATGTCCACATAGTTCAAGAAACAGAACTACTAGTCATCTTGCATTCTAGTCGTCTAACGTTTTCTATGCGTCCAATTTTATAGAAAACTCCGACTAGGGACCATTTTCAACCTTTGACATTCAAGTTCACTTGATAGACATTTCTTAGTCACAGGACTGGTCCTGACAGTCTATCTTGAATATATCGTCAAATTGAAGGGACTCATCATTTAATAAACCACAAATTAAATGGAAAAATGAATTCTTTTCATTTATTGTGAATGATTAACCAATAATGTTTTACAAAGATTTAAACTCTAAAACTTTAAAACATTAAACAGGGTCATCAAAGCCATTCTCCAATATGCTTGATTCCCATAGCTGCAGTGTGCGAGTTGTGCTTCGCCTGCGGCAGAGGTTTAGTTAATGGATCTGATATGTTGTCATCAGTTCCAATCTTGTTTATCTCGACTTCATTTCTTTCAACGAACTCTCGTAGAAGGTGAAATCTACGAAGTACATGCTTGACTCTCTGGTGGTGTCTAGGCTCCTTTGCCTGTGTAATAGCTCCGTTATTATCACAATACAGGGCTATTGGTCCTTTAATGGAGGGGACTACACCAAGTTCACCTATGAACTTCCTTAGCCATATAGCTTCCTTTGCTGCTTCATGTGCAGCAATGTACTCCGCTTCAGTTGTAGAATCCGCAATGGTGCTTTGCTTAGCACTTTTCCAGCTTACTGCACCCCCGTTGAGGCAGAAGACAAACCCAGACTGTGATCTGAAATCATCTTTGTCGGTTTGGAAACTTGCGTCCGTATAGCCTTTAACAATTAATTCATCATCTCCACCATAGACCAGGAAGTCATCTTTGTGCCTTTTCAGGTACTTCAGAATATTCTTGGCAGCAGTCCAATGCGCCTCTCCTAGGTCTGACTGGTATCTGCTCGTAGCACTAAGTGCGTACGCAACATCCGGGCGTGTACATATCATAGCATACATTATTGAACCAATCAATGATGCATATGGAATCCCATTCATTCGTCTACGCTCATCAAGTGTTTTTGGACACTGATTCTTGCTTAGAGTCATTACATGAGACATGGGTAGGTAGCCTCGCTTGGAATCCGCCATCTTGAACCTATCAAGCACCTTATTGATATAAGTGTTTTGACTAAGTCCAATCATCCTTTTAGATCTATCTCTGTAAATCTTGACGCCCAATATGTACTGTGCTTCTCCTAGATCTTTCATCGAAAAACATTTCCCAAGCCAAATCTTGACAGAGTTCAACATAGGAATGTCATTTCCGATAAGTAATATGTCGTCGACATATAATACTAGGAAAGCAATTTTGCTCCCACTGACCTTCTTGTATACACAAGATTCGTCTGCGTTCTTGATGAAACCA
The DNA here is from genome assembly GCF_020520425.1 of Spinacia oleracea. NCBI lineage: Eukaryota > Viridiplantae > Streptophyta > Magnoliopsida > Caryophyllales > Amaranthaceae > Spinacia > Spinacia oleracea. Next base: position 107,009,549 of record NC_079491.1, on the reverse strand, counting down.
AAGTCACTAACTGCTTCATCAAAACGTATATTCCAGCTCCTGGATGCCTGCTTCAATCCGTAGATTGACTTCTTTAGCTTGCATACCTTTTTAGCATTCTTTGGATCCTCAAAACCTTCAGGCTGTGTCATAAACACAGTTTCTGTTAAAACGCCGTTTAAGAAAGCAGTTTTGACATCCATCTGCCATATTTCGTAATCGTAATATGCAGCGATTGCTAACATTATCCGAATAGACTTTAGCATTGCAACTGGTGAAAAGGTTTCATCGTAATCCACACCGTGGACTTGCCTGTAACCTTTTGCAACCAATCTAGCTTTGAAAACTTCAAGTTTCCCATCCTTGTCCTTTTTCAGTTTGAAAACCCATTTGCTTCCAATGGCTTGGTAGCCATCTGGCAAATCGACCAAATCCCATACTTGGTTTTCAGACATGGAGTCTAATTCAGATTGCATGGCTTCTTGCCATTGCTTGGAGCTAGGGCTCGTCATAGCTTGTTTGTAAGTCGCAGGTTCATCACTTTCAAGTAATAGAACGTCATAGCTCTCGTTCGTCAAAATACCTAAGTACCTTTCCGGTTGAGATCTATATCTTTGCGATCTACGCGGGGTAACATTTCTAGATTGACCATGATTCTCACCAGATTCTTCTAAAGATCTCTGAGTTTCATCCTGAATGTCATCTTGAGCATTCTCTAGAGTTTGTTGTTCGACTCGAATTTCTTCGAGGTCTACTTTTCTCCCACTTGTCATTTTGGAAATGTGATCCTTTTCCAAAAAGATACCATCTCGAGCAACAAACACCTTGTTCTCAGATGTAGTATATAAGTAATATCCCTTTGTTTCCTTTGGGTAGCCCACCAGGATACATTTGTCAGATTTTGGATGAAGTTTGTCTGAAATTAATCGTTTGACGTATACTTCACATCCCCAAATCTTAAGAAAAGACACTTTTGGAGGCTTTCCAAACCATAACTCATATGGAGTCTTTTCAACAGCTTTAGACGAAGCTCTATTTATAGTGAGTGCAGCTGTATTTAGTGCATGTCCCCAAAATTCTATTGGAAGTTCGGTCTGACCCATCATTGATCTAACCATGTCTAGCAAGGTTCTGTTCCTCCGTTCTGAAACACCGTTCCATTGTGGTGTTCCAGGAGGAGTCAATTCTGATAGAATTCCACATTCTTTCAGATGGTCATCAAATTCATAGCTCAGATATTCACCGCCTCTATCAGATCGCAGTGCCTTAATCTTCTTGCCTAATTGATTCTCTACTTCACTCTGAAATTCCTTGAATTTGTCAAAGGATTCAGACTTATGCTTCATTAGGTAGACATAACCATATCTACTGAAGTCATTAGTGAAAGTGATAAAGTAGCTGAAACCACCTCTAGCATTTGTACTCATTGGTCCACATACATCTGTATGGATTAAACCCAATAGTTCATTTGCTCTTTCTCCAACTTTAGAGAAAGGTTGCTTTGTCATTTTGCCAAGTAAACATGATTCGCATTTACCATAATCCTCTAAGTCAAATGGTTCTAGAATTCCTTCCTTTTGAAGTCTTTCTAAGCGTTTCAAGTTTATATGGCCTAATCGACAATGCCACAGATAGGTGAGATCTGAATCATCCTTTTTGGCCTTTTTGGTATTTATGTTATATACTTGTTTGTCGTGATATAATAAATAAAGTCCATTGACTAATCTAGCAGATCCATAAAATATCTCTTTAAAATAAAACGAACAACTATTGTCTTTTATTAAAAAGGAAAATCCCTTAGCATCTAAGCAAGAAACTGAAATGATGTTTTTAGTAAGACTTGGAACATGGAAACATTCTTCCAGTTCCAAAACTTGCCCGGAGGGCAACGACAAATAGTAAGTTCCTACAGCTAATGCAGCAATCCGTGCTCCATTTCCCACTCGTAGGTCGACTTCACCCTTGCTTAACTTTCTACTTCTTCTTAGTCCCTGTGGATTGGAACATAAGTGTGAGCCACAACCTGTATCTAATACCCAAGAAGTTGAATTAGCAAGTATACAGTCTATAACGAAAATACCTGAAGATGGAACGACTGTTCCGTTCTTCTGATCTTCCTTTAGCTTCAAGCAATCTCTCTTCCAATGCCCCTTCTTCTTGCAGTAGAAGCATTCAGATTCAGAAGTGGGTTGACTGACCTTCCTCTTTACAGATTTGGCGCCAGTTTGCTTAGTTGGGCTGGCCTTGTTGCCACCTTTCTTAGCATTCCTCTTCTTTCCAGATTTCTTGAACTTGCCCCCACGCACCATAAGCACATCCTGCTTATCACTTTTGAGCGTCTTTTCAGCGATCTTCAGCATACCGTGAAGCTCAGTGAGCGTTTTGTCCAGACTATTCATACTGTAATTCAGTTTGAACTGATCATACCCGCTATGAAGAGAATAGAGGATGGTGTCTATAGCCATTTCCTGAGAAAATTGCTGATCCAGCCGACTCATATTCTCAATGAGTCCAATCATTTTGAGAACATGTGGACTTACGGGCTCGCCTTTCTTAAGCTTGGTCTCAAGAATTTGCCTATGAGTCTCGAATCTTTCGACTCGAGCCAGATCTTGGAACATGTTCTTCAACTCACTGATGATTGTGAAAGCATCTGAGTTGATGAACGTTTTCTGCAGATCCGCACTCATGGTGGCGAGCATTAGACATTTCACATCCTTGTTGGCATCAATCCAACGATTGAGGGCTGCCTGAGTGACCCCGTCGCCAGCGGCTTCGGGCATCGCCTCTTCTAGGACATACTCCTTTTCTTCCTGCATAAGAGCTATTTGCAAGTTCCTTTTCCAGTCAAGGAAGTTCTTCCCGTTCAATTTCTCCTTTTCGAGAATTGATCGAATGTTGAATGAATTGTTGTTTGCCATATTAAAAACTACAATTGAAAAGAATAAACAAATAAATAACCATTCACAGTTTCTCTTAATAAACTTAAATTCTAGCATACATGCATAATTCAATGTTTATTAAGCATTTTATTCAAGTTATGTGTTCCGGCAGGTGTGAATAAAATGATTCCAAGATCCTAAAATCATTGAAGAACTAAGCACAGTTTGTCGACTTAATCCTAAAACATCTTAGGTAAGCAAAAACCTTTTGCTAATAGTCTAGAAACTATTCTTGGTTGATAGGTACGTCTAAGAACTTATTAGGTAAACCTATCGATTTTGCCACGACATAAAAGGACTCCTTACTTATATCGTTGAGTTTCACCAAAACTAACATGTACTCACAATTATTTGTGTACCTTGCCCCTTTAGGACCAATAAGTAACACCTCGCTGAGCGAAAACTATTACTAGATTGATGTAAAGGATATCCAAGCAAGTGTATATTTTGGCATGGCACCTTTTAACTCAATTTTTAAGTTTGGAACTTAAGGCTCTTACTATGTTGGTTAGATTTTAAGTGAACTAAAATACTTAATCATGCAACATAATCAAGCTTTTGATCTCATGCATTTTAAGACATATTTAAAGCAATAAATAACTTAAAGCATGCATAAGATAAATGTGATCTAGTATGGCCCGACTTCATCTTAAAGCTTTAACTTCAAAGTCCGTCTTGAAAATCTCCGTGGGAGGCATCATTTTCTTCAAATAGGATAAGCTATAATTAAAACTAATTACAACTATTTGATGGTACGCAGACCATATTTGAATTGAAAAACAACTTTGGTACTTTAGACCAATTACATTCAAATTAATGGTACGCAGACCATATTTTCTATCCTATTTGGGCCATACTAGTCACTTCATAACCTGCGAAACAGTACATATACAATATATACCATTCACCCATTCATTATCATGAATGGCCCACATAGCTGGTTAGTAAAACACATTATGCATCACGTAAACATTTGCAGCAATTAATCAAGGGCACCAATAATCTACCAATTATTCAGTCCTTATTAATTCTAATCAAGTTGTTTTACCCTTAAGGATTTGTAGACCTAATCAAGAGTTTATGACTAAAAAGGGGTCCCACTTAAACCAATAAATTCATATGCTTTACTAATTTTAAACATAAAAATGTATTTCTAGTCTAACCGGAAACATACAAATTTAATTAAAATTTAAAGCTCATATAAATTTATAATTGAATCCAAAAGTTTAATTTAATTTCAGTCGTATTTAAATTAATTCATGATTTTAATTTTAGTAAAATAATTAGAATAAATAAAATTTATTATAATTACAATATTCAAAATTAAAATCCAAGAAAATAATTTAAATTATTAATTTTAAAATTAATTAAAATTACGTAAACTGAAACTTTCAAATTAAAATTTCAAAACGATCTAATCGCAACGCAACAACCTCACGCATCGCACGCCCATGGGCCATACGCACACAGCCATCGCTGGCCATGTGCGCGCAGCCCATGCGCTGCGTCGCATCGCTGTTGCTGCTTTCCTTCGCAGGCCATCACGCGAGCTGGTTCTCGCTGCGCGCGCGCCAGCGCTCGATGCACGCGAGCCATCGCTCGCTTCGTTCGCTCGCCAGCGCTCGCTGCATGCGAGCCATCGCTCGCTGCGCGCGCTCGCCAGCGCTCGCTTTATGCGAGCCAGCGCTCGCTGCGCGCGCTTGCCAGCGCTCGATCCTGCGAGCCATCGCTCGCTGCGCGAGGCATCGATGCTGGGCGTAGCGCTCGTGGCACGCGAGCTTGCGCTCGCTGCGCGCGAGGCTCCGCACGCTTGCGCGAGGCAGTGCGCGTTGTGGCGAAGCTCGCTTGCTGCCCACACGCGACTGCTGTGCCTGCTTTCGCCCTCGCCCATTCATCCATTGCTCACAGCCCACGACACAAGGCAGGGCTGCTGCCTTGTGCTCGTGCACCATGGCCTTGCTCATTGCATTCGTGCCGCATGGGCGACGAGCTCCCTTGCTCGTCGTCACATGCCCGCATTATACAACACCCCTTAAGGGTAACACGTAGCGTCCATTGCTTTGTGCGTGCAAGTAATATGAACGATCGCATAAAATTTAAAAAATTTATATTTAAAATTAATGACAAATTAATAAATAATATTAATTTCATAATTTTAGGGCGAAAAATCGAAAATTTATTATTCAATTGATTTCCGATTAACATGGATTCAAGTCTAGGTCATAAAAATTTAAAATTTATCATAAATTTACAATTTTTATGGTGGTTTTTAATCATAGGTATCTAATTAAATTATAATTAATTATGAAAATCAAATTAATTCTAAATTATTCTAGTTTTCAACAAATTAATCATAATTACAAATTAGATTGCATAATTAACAAGGCTAGGCATTCAAACTTGTTAAACATATACAGTAGGTCAATAAAAAATTCAAGATTTATCAACAAGAATCGCAAATATTTAATTTAACATCTTAAATTTACGAAATTTTGCATTCGAAAAACCAAAACCTCCGGAAAGTCATAGTTAGGCTTCGAATTTGAGAATTCTGGGTTCGGCATGCCTTTTACATGCGAAATTGACATAAAAATCACTCGATTTGGATGAGTAACGAAGAAACTGCCGAAAAACTGCGTACGTATAATTAAATAAACGCAATTTGCAATTAATTAACAATTACGAAAATTAATCACCCCTTTTAATTCTTGCAAATTTGTAATATTTAACCATGTTCATGCAATTTAGATTATGAAAATAATAAGAGGCTCGTGATACCACTGTTAGGTTATGATACATATGACAATTCATAAATCATGCGGAAAAACCATAAAGCCAGGAAAACATATTATTTACACATAATCATTTAGCATAGTTTAGATGCATACTCTTTGTTGCGTGCCTTCCCTAGCTGCGCCCGAACCGAACAAGAATAAGTCTTTAGGACTCCAAGTGTCGTCCCTCCGTAGATAGTCCACAGCACGTCCGGATCCGCCTTAAGATTGACCAACTAGAATCGCCCTTAAGGTACTATTATTTTCGGCACTCTATAGGCAAATGTGTGACTGAATTTTTCTCTCAAAAACTCACTTTGAATATTTGAATTCTCTATATAAATATGTGACCCTAGGCACCTATTTATAGAGTTATAGAAAAGGATTTGGAATCCTATTAGGATACTAATTTATTTAATTATAATCCTACTAGGACTCTAATTAAATAATCATTATCTAATAGTTTTAGGATTTAATCATATTTCGAATCCCGATTGCTTTAGGATTCCCGCACAAGCATTGCACGAGCACCGTACACCCGCGCAAGCCTTGCGGCCCACGCTAGGCGCACAGCGCTCAGCCCACTGCTGCTGTGCTCTCGCGCGCGCGCCCCAGGCCTTGGCTGGGCCTGGCCTTGCGCTGGGCCTGGTCGAGGCTTGGCACGCGATGGTGCGTGTTGGCTCGCTGGGCGATGGCCTGGCTTCGTGCTGGGCCTTCGTCTAGCGGGCCTTGTCCGATGCTAATTCGTACGATACGCTTCCGATTAAATTCCCGAATCCGGAATTCATTTCCGATACGAACAATATTTAATATTTCCGATTCCGGAATTAATTTCCATTTCGAACAAATATTTAATATTTCCGTTTCCGGAATTATTTTCCGATTCCGATAATATTTCCGATTCTGACAATATTTCCGTTTCCGGCAATATTTCCGTTTCCGGCAATATTTCCATTTCCGATAATATGTTCCGATACGTTCCATGTTTCCGTTTCCGGCAACATCTACGACTTGGATAATATTTATATTTCCGATACGATCCATATTTCCGTTTCCGGCAATATCATCGTTTCCGGAGTATTAATTTTTGCCTGTGACGATCTCAGCTCCCACTGAAACCAAGATCCGTCGATTCCGAATATCCATTGATGGAGTATTTAATGCCATTAAATACTTGATCCGTTTACGTACTATTTGTGTGACCCTACGGGTTCAGTCAAGAGTAAGCTGTGGATTAATATCATTAATTCCACTTGAACTGAAGCGGCCTCTAGCTAGGCATTCAGCTCACTTGATCTCACTGAATTATTAACTTGTTAATTAATACTGAACCGCATTTATTAGACTTAACATTGAATGCATACTTGGACCAAGGGCATTATTTCCTTCAGTATATGCCGATGCCGCCGCCATATCAGTATTCCTCTCCTCAGCAGGGAGTTCATCCTACCACTGGCACGCTTCGTATCTCGGAGCAGGATCCTAGTACCCTTAGGACGGAGATGGATCAAGAGTTGGAGCGCCTCAGGAGGCGGAACAGGGGCAAGGCACCTGTGGTTGATATCACTGTTGGTGACGACTCGGATTGACCCTGCATGGTAGCGAGTTCCATCTTGCCTGGGTTGATTTTGTATAGGCTGTATTTTTATGTATTTGTATGGTTTGAAACTTGAATTTTTGTATGGTTGTATGGTTTTGAACTTTGAATTGGTTTATAAAATTTGAAGATTGGTTTTTTGTATGCTTGGATGTATGGAATTGTATGCGTTGTGTGTGCCTTGAAAATTTGTGGCTGGATGCATGCATGAGAAATTTGCCAAAAAATTTTGAAAAAAAATTTGCCCCATTTTTTCGGGTGTATATACCCACTATAAGCCCCCACTTTGACTGAGGTTTTTTTGATTAGGAAAAGCGCAAGTCAAAGTATATTCAACTCTTGCTATGCATATGCAGACTGGACTTAGGAAGCCGATCTAGGACTAGAATGCTTGAATTTTGAAATGACCCGAAATCTACCCGGAGCGTTGATCCGGACTGCTTGAAGTTGTGCGGCTTGCGACTTTGGAATCTTGAATAATGGAAGTTGTACTCTGCTGTCCGAAACACTAAAGAGTGTGTACGCAGAGTCATAAGAGAGGATGGTGGCCTCGTCCTTAGATGCAGGCCTCTGCGCCTGGCGTAGGCTTGGCGCCTGGCGCTTGTGAGCTGTCGTGCAATCCGACTTTTGTATAAATAGGGAGCTTGTTGGATCATTTCTTGCATCAATCCTTCCCTGCTATTATTGCATACTGCTTCCTCTCGAAAAGAAAAGAAAGTATGGCTGTGTCCTTTGAGAGTGCCTTAAACTCGTGGCTAGGTTCGCTAGGCAAATTGGAGAAAAGGGAGCTTCATGGGATGCATCTTGGGGTGCTCGTCTCTTTCCGGTTTGTAAAATTGGATTTGCACTTCATTCTTGCTGCTCTGGAGGCTTGGGACCCGAATCATCATGTCTTCCGTTTTGGAAATAATGAGGTATGTCCCCTCCCTGAGGAATTTAGTGCTATATTGGGGTGGCCCATCATGCTGGAGCCATGAATGCCTAGTGTTGAAGAACACTTTTTCTTGAGTTTTGAAAGGTATTTGGGTTTGAAGCCCCCACTTTTGAGTGCTGTTGTATATGGCAGAGGGGTGGATTTATCCCTCTTTGTCACCTACTTTGCTGGGCTTGATGTTCCCAAAGTATTCCGCCTGAGAGCCTTGAGTTTTTGTATATTCGCTCGCTTTCTCTTTTCGAAACAGGGGTTTGGCAACGGTGATGCCTCCCTAATAGAAATTGTAGAGCAGTTTGCTAATGGTCGGGACCCAATGCCACTTGTGATTGGCGAAACATTGATGGGCCTTGATATGCTGAAGTCGGACCCCTCTTCTTTGCCATCGGGAAGTCCGGTGTTACTCCAAGTAAGGATCTGGAGCTCTCTTGTATGTTGACTTTTGAACTTGTATTTGAATTTTAAATGTTGAATTTAAAATAAGCAGTTTGAAATGTGCTTCTTGTATACTCCCCAAGGTTTGGCTTATGGAGAGGCTCATGTTGGTGACACCACCGGAGAACATGGCGAGCTATAATAGAAAGGGTTTCACTGTGCGACCAACATTGTATGGCCGGCTTTCATTGGATGAATGGCGGTGTGCACTCTCTGGGATTGAATCTTGTATAAGGTGGGTAGTTCCTTGGTGGGGAATTGCTGCTATGAGACATTCCCCTTGTTCTACTGCTTTGAGGGTGCCAAGCCATACAATGCTGGTCTTCTACTCGCCTGCTCGAGTGATGAGACAATATGGCTTGAAACAGGAGATCCCGGACTGTACTGAAGAGAACCCGAAACCTGTTGTGCTGAATGCGAATCGGCTTAAAGTTTGGAGGCGGTATTGGGTTGCTAAACCATTCTTGAGTATACAGTTCCTACCTGAGTCAGTTAATCTGTCTGCGGGGTATATTGTATGGATGAGAGGCGTAAGCCAGAGGGACATTTCTTTCTCCGGACCAGCTAGAGTCCGAGGTTCTAGAGCTAGACGTCCTGCATCAACTGACTATGAGGTAGGTGACAGGTGTGTGGCCCATCCGGTGCTTGACCGTTCGGAATCCAAAGGAGGTTCGTCGTCCTCCCGTCTTGGAAGGCTTGCAAGTTCCTTCTCCCGCCGCTTGGGCAAGGGGAAGATTGATGATTGATTGCGGGAGGAGCCAGGGGATAGTACTCAAGGTGCCAAGACTCGAGAGCATAGTCCCTGACCCTAAATCTTTGTAGGCTAAATGTCTTTGAAATTGTATTGGAGGGAATTGTGTTTAGAATGTGTTTGGAAGATGTATTTAGAAAATGTGTTTAGGAAGTGAAAAGGCTTTGAACTTTGCTTCACTTGATCCTGACTTTGTATTTGAATTAGCTTTGAAGGCCTTAGGGCCAAATAAAGAGTTATTGTGTTAAATTCCGCTTGAACATGCTTTGCTTTGAATTGGCACATTTGGAATAAAGACAACAACATTTGAGCTTTGAAATTTGATTTGATTTGATTTTTAGGATGACCTTAATTGAGGAAACTTTGAATTTTTTTTATATTAAAGTGGCCTGGCCTCGAAATGAGGTTGCCTACGTGTCCCGTTAGAGAATCAGGCCGGACGTAGTTCTAACTACCTTACAAGACCTGAATTTGGATTCTTTAACTTGAACATAGAACTTAGACATAGAACTTCTTGAGTTGATCGAGGTTGGTCAGAGATCTGAATTCTGTTTTGTCGATGTCTGTTAGTTCGACTGCTCCCCAGGAGAGGATTTTCTTGACAATGTACGGGCCTGCGCAGTTGGGTTTGAATTTTCCCCTTGGGTCCATGATGCTTTTGCGAAGGGCTTTCAGGACAAGCTCGCCTTCCTTGATGTTCCGGGTTCTGACCCTTTTGTTGAAATGTCTGGCCACTCGGCACTGATAGATTTGTACATGGTGAGCGGCTTGAAGCCGACGCTCATCGAGCATGACTAGTTCGTCATATCTGGCTTGTACCCATGCAGCTTCTGGGATTTTGCTTTCGAGGACTATCCTTAGAGAAGGTATCTCTAGCTCGATAGGTTGTACTGCTTCCATTCCATAGACCAATGAGAACGGAGTTGCACCAGTTGAAGTGCGAATTGAAGTTCGATATCCCCACAATACGAAATGCAGCTTTTGGGGCCAGTCCTTGTAATTGGTAGTCATTTTCATGATGATGGTCTTGACATTCTTGTTGGCTGCTTCGACTGCCCCATTGGTTTGTGGGCGATAAGATGAAGAGCGATGATGTTGAATTTTGTACTCGGTGAATAGATCTTCACACTCTCCTTGAAAATGGGTTCCCTGGTCACTAATGAACTCGTGAGGAACGCCGTATATGCATATAATGTTTTCTTGAATGAACTGGGACACTTGCTTGGAACCCAATACCTTGAAAGATCTAGATTCTTGGACTCTTGAATAACCCCGCCTCTAGGTGCTTAGAGACTTCTTCTGGAATTTTGAGGGAAACATCCGGTTTCATGCGACGGAGTTTCTGCTTGATGGACTTTGAACCTGGAATAAGGGGAATTGTATGCTGATCGATGCTTGGATCAACCCCTGGCATATCATGATAGGACCATGCGAAGACGTCTACATACTCTGAAAGTAGCTTGATAAGATCGTCCCGCTCTGCTTGAGAAAGAGTTAAACCAATCTGAACTAGTTTTGAGTCACCTTTGTTAGAAATGTTGATTTTTTCTGTTTCCTCAATTATGGGCGTCGTATTTTCATGATTTTCGATAGCTTTTAGAAATTCAAAGTCAGTTTCTTGTAAAGCAAAGTTGTTTGGATTAGGATTGTGTTTTGAATTAGGACCCGAAGAGTAAGTAGAAATTGAAGTGTTATTGAAATCTGCAATCATTACATCGACTGTTTTGACTTGAAGCTCGACCTTTAGAGGCTCTTGATTGATGCAAGAATCTAGCCCTAGACTCTTAGACTCGTAACTAGACTCGGATCTAGACTCATCCTCTGACTCGGACTCGCTCATCATAAATCCTTCGCCCACAGTAATCTTGAACATTTTTCCATTTGAATTGATTCTTGAAGCTTAATTTGTAGGAGATGAACTGGCTGCTCGTTCGATGCCGGCTATGAGGGAAGCTAGGGCTGATGGATTTCTTTTCAACCTCTCTCCTCTTCGACGAACCCACAGGATCCTTGGACTCCTATTTAGAACACACCAGACGATTTTAGAACTTGGACTTCCCGACACATGATATAATATGCATGCAATGAATGAGACCTAGACTTGACTCTAAGTGCCACTCCGAATATTCGGGATTTTGGATTTTGTACTTGTATTCGGGATTTGCAACCCGTTGGAAATGTTTGAGAGGAGCGTTCGTTCTTTTGTGAAAGTTGGCTCTTGTACTAGAACTTGGGATGTCGAAAAAGAATATTTCGATCTATTGGAAATTGGACTTATTTGAAGGGAATTTCAACCCGCTGAAGAATTTGGAAATTGGACTTGTACTAGGAAATTGAATTTTGTATTATTTCAAGGGAATTTCAACCCGTCAATATTTTAGGGGGATTTCAACCCATTGGACTTGGAGTATTTGAAGGGAATTTCAACCCGATTGAAAAGGGAATTGACTTTGTATTATTTCAAGGGAATTTTAACCCGTCAATATTTTAGGGGAGTTTCAACCCATTGGATCTGGAATATTTGAAGGGAATTTCAACCCGCTTGAGAAGTGGAATTTATATTATTGCAGGGGAGTTTCAACCCGTTGGAAGATTGGACTTGTATTATTTTAGGGGAGTTTCAACCCGTGGATAGAATTTGAACTTGTATTATTTCAGGGGATTTTTAACCCGTTGAATGGAATCTCGAACTTGTATTATTTCTGGGGATTTTCAACCCGTTGGAAATGTTTTGAATTTTGTATTGGGGAGCAATGGAAAGCAAGATTTCTTTGTAGCATGAAGATGAATTTGGAATTTGAATTTGGCTTGAAACTTGAACTTTGAAATGGAAAGGACGTACTGAGGCTTTGTATTTGAAAAATCCGGCATTAGGCCGCCGTCGATTTGAAACATTGAATTTAGTAACTTGAAAGTCCGGCATTATGCCGCCGTGGACTTGGAATCTTGAAGTATAGGGCTTGAGGTTTGAAATGTAGAATAGAAAAGTCGGCATTACGACGGTATGAATTTTGAATTTGATCCTTGTAGCTTTGAAATTTTGAAAGGTCGAGTTGGAAAGTTGGCATTATGCCGGTATGGGCTTGGACATTTGCACTTGAGACTTTGATATTGGAATTGGCAACTTGAGTTTGAGGTTTGAAGACTTGAATGTTTGAAATAGGGATTCCGGCATGACGCCGTTGGATTTGAACTTGAAACTTGAAACTTTAAATTTGAACTAGAAAATCCGGCATTATGGCGCCGTTGGATTTGAGGTTTGAGTTTGGAAATGGAAATTTCGACTAGAAGATCCGGCATTATGGTGTCGTTGGATTGAGTATTGACTTGAAACTTGAGACTCGAAATTTGAAGTAGAAAGTCCGGCATTATGGCGCCGTTGGATTTGGATTTTGAAAATTGAGGTTCTAGAAAATTCGGATTTGAACTTGAAACTCGAAATTTGGACTAGAAAATCCGGCATTATGACGCCGTTGGACTTGAACTTTGAATTTTGAGGTTTAGACTCGAAAATTTGGATTGAATTTGAAACTCGAAATTTGGACTAGAAAATCCGGCATTATGACTCCGTTGGATTTGAATTTTGAAAATTGAGGTTTGGATTTGAAAATTTGGATTGAATTTGAAACTCGAAATTTGGAATTATGACGCCGTTGGATTTGAATTTTGAATTTTGAAACTTGGAATTCGGACTCGAAAATCCGGCATTATGACGCCGTTGGATTGAATTTGGAATTTGGAACTTGAAATTTGGACTCGAAAATCCGGCATTATGACGCCGTTGGATTGAATTTGGAACTTGGAATTTGGACTCGAAAATCCGGCATTATGACGCCGTTGGATTGAATTTGGAATTTGGAACTTGGAATTTAGACTCGAAAATCCGGCATTATGACGCTGTTGGATTGAATTTTGAATTTGGCATTTGTGCGTGAGGCGTGTTTAAGGGTTTTGAATCAAATGGAGTGACACTCCTAAAGACCCTAAAATCGGCGATTTAGATGCATGAGGTTGAAATGATGCTCCTAGGGGTTTGGTTTCCTAGTTGGAGGCTAATTGGTTTTGGCAAGCTAGAACTCGAGGTTAGCCATTCATGCGTGCAAAGATGCCCACACAATGCACAAGTAGCACGTTGTCACACTAATCATGAATATGAATGCGACATACAAAGTTCTCAACCTAAGGTCGGTCTAAGTTTTGTATGATGCAAGTGGTCGGCTTTGGGTGTCAAAAGGTACTTGGCTAAGAGACGGATCCGGCGACAAGCTTTCACATCCGCCTAAGGGAAGTGTGTGGTGGCAGACAGCCTCCATACTTGACATCGGGAATGTCAAGTAAATGCCAATCTTCGGTAGGCGCGGAAATGGTCACACACTTTGGTCGGGAACCGTATGGAGAGTCACCATTTCGTTGCCCCCGGGGCTAGCCCGAATGTAGAACACATCCGTTTGGGCAAAGGTAGAAATTCATTTTGCACAATATGGTTTTCGAAAAATGCATGAAATGCCTAGAAATTGAAATTGAAATCATACTTGAATTTGTATTTGTAAAGGTCGTTTTTCGGCACTTGTTCACGAGGTTTTGGAGCATCCTTCCAGATTCAAAAATAGACTAACTCCCAACACGAAAAGTTGAGCAAAAGTGGGTGTAGGGGGTTTTTCGATCTCCCGTTTCCTACAATGGGGTGTTGACACGCGGCGGTTCGTTTAGAGAACCGTTGAATTGTTTTTGCACCTCGAAGGAGTCGCCACCAAACTTTATTTTAGGCCCCGTTTGGGAAGACTGCAAAATGACTCTATTTTTCGATAAGGCCTTGAATCCTTGAAATGGATGGGTGAGATCCGGGCTCGGGAACAAAAATGCTTATTCGACGAGCTTTAGAAATATTCAAGTACGTTGGCACAACATTGTTTCGAAAATAAACCCTAAGATTAGACTATGTGGGTTTGAAATTTAGAGCAAAATAGAATTTCTAATTGTACGGTGGTCACTTTGCTTTAAAGATTTATTAAGGAACCTAAGGCCGGTTTTTCCAAAAATATCTTCGTTAAGCGTGATGTAACCTTTGTATTTTGTTGTATTTAGCATGTTGGTGATGAAAGCGATAAAGCACATAAAGCAACATCACAACACTAAATAAAGTGCGGAATTAGTAAATACAAGACCCCCTAGAAAAGGACTAGGGAGTAGGTCCACATTGCCTAGAAATGGACTAGGCAAGTAAAGGTGTGGAATTGAAAGTGCAAAATTGAAATTGCGGTATTGAAATTGCGGTATTGAAATGGCGGTATTGAAAGTGCGATATTGAAAGGTGCGATATTGAAATTGCGATATTGAAAGGTGCATAATTGAAACTTGTACTTGGGCACATGAGATTCGAACTCCAAGCGGCTCCTTAAAAATAAGTGCGCCCGACACGAATTCAAAGCCAAAAATCTCAACTTGGGAGAGGTTGCTCAACCCAAATGTCCTAGATTTTGCATATTGAACTTGAAATTGAAAGCTTGAATATTGAAAGGTTTGAACTTGAAAAGATTGAAACTTGAACTTGAAATGATTGAAATTTGAACTTGAAATGATCCTAGTTTAGAGAGGTAGTTATGAAGAACCCTAAACATGGTGGGATCTTTGAAATTTGAAATTTGAAAACTTGTACTTGTATATTGAAAAATGGAGTCTTGAATCTCAAAAGACTAAACCTTTAAATACTAAAAGGTATCATCTTTGATTACTCCACATTTGAATTTGATTCTAGTTCAAAGAGATGAATGTAAACAACTTTGAACATCCTTGAATCTTGAAAGTTTGTATTTTGTATTTGAAAAAGTTTAAATTTTTGAAAAAGCATGTATGATTGTTGCAAGTGGTGTTTTTATGGCAAAAAACATCAACTTGCTAATCATTTGAAATCAAAATAGCATAATTGATTGAAATGGGATTAAGATTTACCTAGTTAGGCTTAGGCACGAGCTCCCAATTGCTCTTGAATTTTGGAATTTTTGTATGTGTATTTGAAGAGTTTTGAGGTTTGTATTGTGAGGATTAATGTCGAAATTACGACGTTGTATGTGTTGTTCTCTCCTTTTTTCGATGGAAATGAGGGGTATTTATAGGAGGGAAATGGTGCAAAACGCCAGCACACACCAGCGCCTGGCGCCAGGCCAGCGCTGGGCGCTGTTGAGGTGGCCTAAATGCCGCCAAAAAGGACGGAAAGATGTCGTCCTTGATTTGTCTTGTATGGGTGTACCTTCGTAAGAATAGTACGATGTTTGGCATGTAGTGTTTGCTTGGAGGTTAAGGCTTGAATTTGCGTCTAAAAACAAACCTCTCTCGGGTTTTTGAATTCCGGTTTTACGGGGCGGGGCCTGGCATGCTCGGTTTTGTGGGTCGGCGCCCGAATTTGACTTGCCTTATATGATTTTTATTGGAAAAGGCCTAGTAAGACCAATGGGATAGTCCACTAGTTGAGATTGAACTTGGATTTTGAAATTAGATTTTGGAAGTTGTATTTTGTACCGAGTTCCGGGAGGGGAATGGTCTCGGGGATTGGATTTTGGACCTTGGATCTTGGAGGTGTTCTTAGAAATTGGGATTTCCGCCCGGAGTTACTCCAATCACCTAACAAGGATAATGGTATCGTCATCATCCCAAAGGGGACACACAAATTAGGTGTCTACAGAAGCCCCCACTTTGACTGAGCGTTCGGTTAGGAAAGCGCAAGTCAAAGTATTTCGAAAGGGACGGAGAATGGTCAAGATGTTCTGCAATCGAGACCACTCTTTGTACGCCGGTACCTGCATAAAACAGGCGTTAGAAAAAGGATAGAGTCTACCTCGGTGCGGTTGGTGATGACTCCGATTTGTACTTGTATCTTTCCGCCTTCAGTTCAGGACGGAGCTTGGCATCGAAATTTTTGAATCTTGAATTTTAAACTTTGACACTTGGAGTTAATCCGTTGGGATGTGCTTTGCTGGGGATAACAGCTTTTTACTGGCCCTTAAAATTTTTGAACTTCGACTGACTTTCCCGGAGCTTGGGTCCGTTGGGAGTTGGGCGCCTGAGTTGTTGTATTTTTTGGACTTCGTATTCTTGAAATATTCATCTGTTTGCACTTGGAGCTACAGGTGTATACCCGTATTTTGGAGGGATGGTTCGATGCGACATTTGATGCTTGGTGCGGAAGACCGTAGCAGCAAAGGACGTGCAATCAGCACGGGAGACCGCGCGCGCTGTAGACTTGCGCATGCAGCAGGTCAGCGCAGGGCGCTGGGGCGGTGCCTGGCGCGGGGCAGCACTATATAAGTGCCCCTTGCCATGCCATTTTGAGGCACATTCACTTGAAATTCTTTTGCTCTTTCTCTCAAAGGTTGATTAAGCTCTTCCCTTGGTCTTGTTCTTGCCTTGTCCATGGAAGTTTTTCATGTTTTTGCTTATGAAATAACTCTAGGATTGCATGTAGTTTTCCTCGTACTTTGAAATGATGCTTGTATGCTTTAAGCTTCTTGAATCTTGTAGAAAACTGTTTGATAGCCACTTGAACTTGAACTGTTGGAACTTGTACTTTTGAATTTTTTTTTTTGAACTCGTATCTTCTTCGGCATGGATAGCCTAGGCATTGATGTAGAACTGAATACCTGCTTCGGCGTGGATAGCCTAGCGTTGGTGTAGGAATTGTATACCTACTTCGGCGTGGGTAGCCTAGGCGTTGGTGTAGAATTTGTACCTTGAATTAGAGTTCCAGTGGGGTTTTTGTTTTGAATTTTTTTGACTTTGTTTAGGCTAGTATAGGATAGCCCCCAGTTTAGAATTTTGGCTCTTTGTATGCTACTTGATTTAGTATGCCTCGTCACACTCGGAGAAAACTCGCTGAGTCGTCTGTGGTTCGAGCTGCTGAGGAAGACGCTTCGGATGATGAAGCGGCTGCAATGAATGCGCCAGGTGGGTGTATGGTTCCCCGAGATGCGCTTGCTTTCCCTGGTGCTGGTTGGACTCCTTCCGACCTGGTGTTTCGGCCGGATTGGCACTTGTCTCAGCGGCCTCGCGCTGGCATGGTGAGTCTTATAATGTGTTTTGAATTTGTACTTTGTAATTGTATAGGTCTTCAGCTAACTCGTTCACCTGTAGGCCGACGGAAAGCCGTTCCGTACTTACTGGTCCTTGGTGGAGGATTAGAGGGCCTTTAAAGCTCTTCGTGCTGATGAGGAGGCCATTGGGATTTGGTCGCAGATGGGCCTGGCCGATTTCTGGCGCACCATGGGAGGTTCCCTGAGGAGAACGGGGATTAAGAACCGTTTGTGGGCTTTGTTAGAGCTGTGGTGGGATACCACCAACACTTTCCACATGGCATGGGGAGAGATCACTGTTACCCCTCTTGAGTTTGCTATGATTACAGGTCTTCCTTTTTCTGAGAGGAATGTGACCTTCAATTCTGAGCTGACGTGGCGCTCGGCCGCTGCTAGGGACTTGCTCGGCCCTGTTGTTTATTTGTCAGAGGACGACTCTAACGCTTCTGTGACGGTGCTGGTGGATGCTATCTGTGGTTAGGGTGTGTCCGCGGAGCAGAGGGTTAGGCTCTTCCTCCTTGTCTTGGTTAGGAGAGTGATTGCCCCGAGTAGGAACCGTCGGGTGCATATTAGCTTCTTGTCCGCTCTGAGGGACTTGAGAGCTTTCCCGAGTTATAACTGGGGTGGTTTGGCATATAGCCATCTCTTGTACGAAATGGGGCGGGCCTCCCAGACTGCACTGGGGAGTGACCCGAGCATGGCTGCTCTGTGGAGCGTGCTGGAGGTATTCGAGACTCCTTGTACTTTGTACTTTGTATTTGTATGCTTGTATCTTGAACTTGACTGATGTTTTGTTTGTTCCTCGAAAGATTTGGATCTATGAGCACTTTCCGACTTTGGCGCCGGAGCGTACTAGAGATGCGGCTTACCCGTATGCTGCCTCTTGGATAGGAGCGGTGCGCGTTGGTGCGTCCCTGGCGGCTTCTCGCAGAGCTTGGAGATCTTTGCCTGCTGATAGGGTAATATTCTTGTACTGTTTTGCTTTCTTGTATTTGTATTCGTACTGTTGCCTGAGTTTTCTGCTTTGTATGTGGTATGGCATCCTTTTGCCAACGCGGTTGTACCTGTCTCGGCTGCTCGCGCCCATTTCCTGTCTGGGCGGCGGGTTTTGCTTCTAGGATTATGCCGCCATATCTGGTATCTGGGGAGCGGGTGTCCCCTCAGCACAATTCAGGGGATAGGCTTGTCCCCAAGGATCCGCCGGAGTCCATGCTGGCGTTGGATGAAGAGTTGGCCCGGCTCTATGCGGAGGCTAGGGGCAAGGCTGTTTGCCGCTCTTGGAGGGATTTTGTACACAGGAAGGGGAGCTTTGATGACTTCCTGAGGAGGTTGGCCCCACCAGTACGCTTCGTACTGCTGATGGGCTTTTGAACCTTGTATTCTTGTATTCTTGTATTGATGTATTCTTGTATTGATTGCATGATTGTATGATTGTATGATTGTATGTAGGAGGAGGAGGTTGATCTTGAGGACATTCCTCATGCTGATAGGATCCTCCGCTATGAGAACTCAGACGGGGAAGAGGTGGTGGAGACCATTCCTTGGGCTTCTCCTCCGCACCGGAAATCATATGATGCTGTACCCGAGCATTACGCCCTTGTAAGTATTGTTGCATTTTTGAAACTGTTTGTAACTTGTATTTGGAAATTGATCTTGAATTTTGTATGCAAGCGCCTCGGGCGAGAGTGCGTCGTTGGATGCTCTTGCTTGATTCTTGGAAGAGGCAGTGCGCCAAGCTGACCCGGAAGCTTTCTGGCCGGAACAGAGAGGTACCTCACTTGATCTTGAAACTTGTATACTGGAAATTCCAACTGGGAAATTGATTCTTGAAATTGATTCTTGTATAGGAGCGCCGTCGAGACCGTAGAGACTCTGTTGACAGAGAGCCTCAGGCGGAGACGTCCTTGAGACAGGAGGGACCAAGCCTGGAGTTGGGACAGGGGTCCGGTTCTGGTGCTCATTAGAGGCATTCTGATGCTCTGTAGGGAGCTTCCTCTTTTGTACATGTTGATCCCACCAGGCATTTGTTTGGAGGTACTAGCGGTTCACGGCCCTTTGTTCCTCCTTCCGGCTACTATTTCGGAGGTAGTGGTCCTCAGCCTTGGGGTGCAGGTTCATGGGCTTGCTATGCGGAGATGGATAGGATGCGCCAGGCTCAGATGTTTGGGTCGTACCCGTATATGCCGATGCCGCCGCCTTATCAGTATTTCTCTCCACAGCAGGGAATTCATCCCTCCACTGGCACACTTCGTATTTCGGAGCAGGATCCTAGTACCCCTGGGACGGAGCTGGATCAGGAGCTGGAGCGCTTTAGGAGGCGAAACAGGGACAAGGGGCCTGTGGTTGATATCACCGTTGATGATGACTCAGACTGACCCTGCATGGTAGCGAGTTCCAGCTTGCCTGGGTTGATTTTTGTATAGGCTGGATTGTATTGTGTTTGTATGGCTTGGAACTTGAATTTTCGTATGGTTTGTATGGTTTTGAACTTGAATTGGTTTTTAAATTTTTGAAGATTGGGATTTGTATGTTTGAATGCTTGAAATTGTATGCGTAGTGTGTGCCTTGAAATTTTGTAGCTATATGCATGCGTGACAATTTTGCGAAAAAATTTGAAAAAATTGCCCATTTTTTCGGGTGTATGTACCCACTATAAGCCCCCACTTTGACTAAGGTTTTTTGGTTAGGAAAAGCGCAAGTCAAAGTATATTCAACTTTTGCTATGCACATGCAGACTCGACTTAGGACGCCGATCTAGGATTAAAATGCTTGAATTTTGAAAAACTCGACCCGAAATCTGCCCGAAGCGTTGATCCGGACTGCTTGAAATTGCGCGGCTTGCGGCTTTGGAATCTTGAATAATGGAGGTTGTACTCTGCTGTCCGAAACACTAAAGAGTGCGTAGTCGGAGTCATAAGAGAGGATGGTGGCGTCGTCCTTAGATGCAGGCCCCTGCGCCTGGCGCAGGCTTGGCGCCTGGCGCCTGTGAGCTGTCGTGCAATCCGACTCTTTTATAAATAGGGAGCTTGTTGGATCATTTCTTGCATCAATCCTTCCCTGCTATCATTGCATACTGCTTCCTCTCGAAAGGAAAAGAAAATATGGCTGTGTCTTTTGAAAGTGCCTTGAACTCGTGGCTCGGTTCGCTAGGCAAGTTGGAGAAGAGGGAGCTTGATGGCATGCATCTTGGGGTGCTCGTCTCTTTCCGGTTTGTAAAATTGGATTTGCACTTCATTCTTGCTGCTCTAGAGGCTTGGGACCCGGATCATCATGTCTTCCGCTTTGGAAATAATGAGGTATGTCCCCTCCCTGAGGAATTTAGTGCCATATTGGGGTGGCCCTTGATGCTGGAGCCATGCATGCCTAGTGTTGAAGAACACTTTTTCTTGAGCTTTGAAAGGTATTTGGGCCTGAAGCCCAAACTTTTGAGTGCTGTTGTATACGGCAGAGGGGTGGATTTGTCCCTCTTTGTCACCTACTTTGCTGGGCTTGATGTTCCCAAAGTTTTCCGCTTGAGGGCCTTGAGTTTTTGTATATTTGCTCACTTTCTCTTTTCGAAGCAGGGGTTTGGCAATGGCGATGCCTCCCTAATTGAGATTTTAGAGCAGTTTGCTAATGGTCGGGACCCCATGCCGCTCGTGATTGGCGAAACATTGGTGGGCCTTGACATGTTGAAGTCGGACCCCTCTTCATTGCCGTCGGGAAGTCCGGTATTAGTCCAAGTAAGGATCTGGAGCCTTCTTTGTATTGTTGAACTTGTACTTGTATTCGAATTTTGAATGTTGAATTTTTAAATGTGCTTCTTGTATACTCCCCAAGGTTTGGCTTATGGAGAGGCTCATGTTGGTGACACCACCAGAGAACATGGCGAGCTACAATAGAAAAGGTTTCATTGTGCGACCCACGGTGTATGGCCGGCTTTCATTGGATGAGTGGAGATGCGCACTCTCTGGGATTGAATCTTGTATAAGGTGGGTAGTTCCTTGGTGGGGAATTGCTGCTATGAGACATGCCCCTGGTTCTACTGCTTTGAGGGTGCCAAGCCTCACAATGCTAGTCTTCTACTCGCCTGCTCGAGTGATGAGACAATATGGCTTTAAACAGGAGATCCCGGACTGTACTGAAGAGAATCCGAAACCTGTTGCGCTGAATGCAAATCGACTTGAAGTTTGGAGGCGGTATTGGATCGCCAAACCGTTCTTGAGTATCCAGTTCCCACCTGAGCCAGTTGCTCTGTCTGCGGGGTACATTGTATGGATGAGAAGCCTAAGGAAGAGGGACATTTCTCTCTCCGGACCAGCTAGAGTCCGAGGTTCTAGAGCTAGACGTCCTGCATCAACTGACTATGAGGAAGGCGACGAGAGTGTGGCCCATCCGGTGCTTGACCGTTCGGAATCCAAAGGAGGTTCGTCGTCCTCCCGTTTTGGAAGGCTTGCAAGTTCCTTCTCCCGCCGCTTGGGAAAGGGGAAGATTGATGATTGATTGCGGGAGGAGCCAGGGGATAGTACTCAAGGTGCCAAGACTCAAGAGCATAGTCGCCCGACCCTAGATCTTTGTAGGCTAAATGTGTTTGAAATTGTATTGGAAGGAATTGTGTTTAGAATATGTTTGGAAAATGTGTTTAGAACATGTGTTTAGGAAGTGAAAAGGCTTTTGAAATTTGCTTCACTTGATCCTGACTTTGTATTTGAATTAGCTTTGAAGGCCTTAGTGCCAAATTAAGAGTTATTGTGTTAAATTCCGCTTGAACATGCTTTGCTTTGAATTGGCACATTTGGAATAAAGACAACAACATTTGAGCTTTGAAATTTGATTTGATTTGATTTTTAGGATGACCTTAATTGAGGAAACTTTGAATTTTTTTTATATTAAAGTGGCCTGGCCTCGAAATGAGGTTGCCTACGTGTCCCGTTAGAGAATCAGGCCGGACGTAGTTCTAACTACCTTACAAGACCTGAATTTGGATTCTTTAACTTGAACATGGAACTTAGACATAGAACTTCTTGAGTTGATCGAGGTTGGTAAGAGATCTGAATTCTGTTCCGTCTATGTCTGTTAGTTCAACTGCTCCCCCGGAGAGGATCTTCTTGACGATGTATGGGCCTGCCCAGTTGGGTTTGAATTTTCCCCTTGGGTCCATGATGCTTTTGCGAAGGGCTTTCAGGACAAGCTCGCCTTCCTTGATGTTCCGGGTTCTGACCCTTTTGTTGAAATGTCTGGCCACTCGGCACTGATAGATTTGTACATGGTGAGCGGCTTGAAGCCGTCGCTCATCGAGCATGACTAGCTCGTCATATCTTTCTTGTCCCCATGCAGCTTCTGGGATTTTTCTTTCAAGGACTATCCTTAGAGAAGGTATCTCTAGCTCGATAGGTTGTACTGCTTCCATTCCATAGACCAATGAGAACGGAGTTGCACCAGTTGGAGTGCGAATTGAAGTTCGATATCCCCACAATGCGAAATGCAGCTTTTGGGGCCAGTCCTTGTAATTGGTAGTCATTTTCATGATGATGGTCTTGACATTCTTGTTGGCTGCTTCGACTGCCCCATTGGTTTGTGGGCGATAAGGTGAAGAACGATGATATTGAGTTTCCTGGAGCATGGATCCGTTGGGATTGTTGTATTAAAGATTGTACGGTACCCCCCTTTTGAAGTTTGAACTGTTGAGGCTTGTAGATGTTTCTAGAACTTGAGCCTTGGAGTTTGTAACTTGAATTTTTTACTTTGGAATCGTAGATGCCTTGCTTGGCACAACCTTGCTCGGTTAGAGATTATAGAACATGAATTTTGTACTTTGGAATTGTAGATGCCTTGCTTGGCATAACCTTGCTCGGTTAGAGATTATAGAACTTGAATTTTGTACTTTCGAATTGTAGATGCCTTGCTTGGCACAACCTTGCTCGGTTAGAGATTATAGAACTTGAATTTTGAATCTTGTACTTGTTGAATGGGCCATCGCATTCTTTTTGGAAATGGGTTCCCTGATCACTGATGAGCTTGTGAGGAACACTGTATCTGTATATGATGTTTTCTTGTATGAACTGGGACACTTGCTTGGAACCTAATACCTTGAAAGATCTGGAAACTTGGACTCTCGATTAAACCCGGCCTCTAGGTGCTTAGAGACCTCTTTTTGAATTTTGAGGGAAACATCCGGTTTCATGCGACGGAGTTTCTGCTTGATGGGTTTTGAACCTGGAATAAGGGTGATTGTATGCTAACCGATGCTTGGATCAACCCCTGGCATATCATGATAGGACCATGCGAAGACGTCTACATACTCTGAACGTAGCTTGATAAGATCGTCTCGCTCTGCTTGAGTTAAACCAATCTTAACTAGTTTTGAGTCACCGTTGTTAGAAAGGTTGATTTTTTCTGTTTCCTCAATTATGGGCGTCCTGTTTTCATGATTTTCGATTGCTTTTAGAAATTCAAAGTAAGTTTCTTGTGAAGCAAAGTTGTTTGGATTAGGATTGGGTTTTGAATTAAGACTCGAAGAGTAAGTAGAAATTGAAGTGTTATTGAAATCAGCAATCATTACATCGACTGTTTTGACTTGAACCTCAGCCTTTAGAGGCTCTTGATTGATGCAAGACTCTAGTTCTAGACACTTAGACTCATTGCTAGACTAAGATCCAGACTCATCCTCAGACTCGGACTCGCTCATCATAGATCCTTCGCCCACAGTAATCTTGAACATTTTGCCATTTGAATTGATTCTTGAAAGGGACTTGAAGCTTGATTTGTAGGAGATGAACTGGCTGCTTGCTCGATGCCGGCTATGAGAGAGGCTAGGGCTGATGGATTTCTTTTCAACCTCTCCCCTTTTCGGCGAACCCACAGGATCTTCGGACTCCTAGTTAGGACACACCAGACAGTTTTAGAACTTGGACTTCCCGACACATGATATGATATGCATGTAATGAATGAGACCTAGACTTGACTCTAAGTGTCACTCCGAAGATTCGGGACTTTGGATTTTGTACTTGTATTCGGGGTTTGCAACCCGTTGGAAATGTTTGAGAGGAGCGTTCATTCTTTTGTGAAAGTTGGCTCTTGTACTAGAACTTGGAATGTCGAAAAAGAGTATTTCGATCTATTGGAAATTGGACTTATTTGAAGGGGATTTCAACCCGCTCTAGGATTTGGGAATTGGACTTGTACTAGGAAATTGAATTTTCAAGGGAATTTCGACCCGTTGGACTCGGAATATTTGAAGGGAATTTCAACCCGATTGAAAGAGAACTGGTTTTGTATTATTTAAAAGGGAATTTCAACCCGTCAATATTTTAGGGGAGTTTCAACCCATTGGAATTTGGAATATTTGAAGGGAATTTCAACCCAATTGAAAGGGATTGATTTTGTATTATTTAAAGGGAATTTCAACCCGTCAATATTTTAGGGGAGTTTCAACCCATTGGAATTTGGAATATTTAAAGGGAATTTCAATCCGATTGAAATTTGTATTATTTCTGGGATTTTCAACCCGTTGGAAATATTTGGAATGGGGTTTGTATTATTTTAGGGGATTTTCAACCCCTCAATATTTTAGGGGAATTTCAACCCATCGGAATTGGAGTATTTGAAGGGAATTTCAACCCGTTGGAATTTGTATTATTTCATGGGATTTTCAACCCGTAGATGGAATCTGGAACTTGTATTATTTCTGGGGAGTTTCAACCCGTCGAATTTGAACTTGTATTATTTCAGGGGATTTTCAACCCGATTGAAATTTGAGTTTGACTCGAAGTTTGAATTTCGAAATGGGAAAGGACGCATTTCGTGTGTAGAACATGAAGCTTCGTATTTGGAAAACCCGGCATTGTGTCGCCGTGGATTTGAGACATTGAATTTGGGAACTTGAAAGTCCGGCATTACGCCGCCGTGGACTTGGAGTGTAGGATTCGAGATTTGAAGGTTTGGAATTTTTGAACTTCGAGCTTGAGGTCGACATTACGACGGCATGTATTTCGAATTTGAAGTTTTGAGCATAGGACTTAAAATTCGAAAGATTGACATGGAATTTGAGGTTTGAAAGTTGGAGTTGAAAAGTTGGCATTACGCCGGTCATGAACTTTGGCATTTGAACTTTGAGGTTTTGAGACTCGGAATTGGCAACTTGACTTCGATGCTTGAAGACTTGAATGTTTGAAATAGAAAATCCGGCATGACGCCGTTGGATTTGTGGTTTTCGAATTTGAAGTTTGAAGCTTGAAATTTGGACTAGAAAATTGAAGGAAATAATGCCCTTGGTCCAAGTATGCATTTAATGTTAAGTCTAATAAACGCGGTTCAGTATTAATTAACAAGTTAATAATTCAGTGAGATCAAGTGAGCTGAATGCCTAGCTAGAGACCGCTTCAGTTCTAGTGGAATTAATGATATTAATCCACAGCTTACTCTTGACTGAACCCGTAGGGTCACACAAATAGTACGGAAACGGATCAAGTATTTAATGGAATTAAATACTCCATCTATGGATATTCGGCATCGACGGATCTTGGTTTAGTGGGAGCTGAGATCGTCAAAGGCAAGAAATGAATACTCCGGAAACGATGATATTGCCGAAAACGGAAATATGGATCGTATCGGAAATATAAATATTATCCAAGTCGTAGATGTTGCCGGAAACGGAAACATGGTACGTATCGGAAAATATTATTGGAAATGGAAATGTTGCCGGAATCGGAAATATTGCCGGAAACTGAAAAATTGTCAGAATTGGAAATATTATCGAAATCGGAAAATAATTCCGGAAACGAAAATATTAAATATTTGTTCGAAACGGAAATTAATCGGAAATATTAAATATTGTTCGTATCAAAAATGAATTCTGGAATCGAGAATTTAATCGGAAGCGTATCGTACGAATTAGCATCGGACGAGGCCTGATAGACGAAGGCCCAGGACGAAGCCGGGCCATCGCCCAGCAAGCCGAAGCGCACCAAACACACGCTGCCAAGCCACGCCAGGCCCAGCGCAAGGCCAGGCCCAGTAATGGCCTTGCCGCCCGCGCGGGGCTGCGACGAAGTGGGCTGGCGCTGTGCGTGGGCCGCAAGGCCTGCGTCGGTGCTAGCATATCACTCGAAGTGTGTTACTCGAATCCTAAAGCTACCGGGATTCGTCATATGATTAAATCCTAATCCTAAAAAAGATAGAATTTATTTAATAGAGTTTTGATAAGATTCTAATTAAATAAATTACTATCCTAATAGGATTCCAAGTCCTTTTCCATAACTCTATAAATAGGTACCTAGGGTCACATATTTACATCGAGGATTGAAGTATTCAAAGGTAAGATTTTCAAGCAAAAATCAGCCACAAACACTTGCCCTATTTAGCCGAAAATCCTAGTACCTTAAGGGCGATTCTAGTTGGTCAATCTTAAGGCGAATCCGGACGTGCTATGGACTATCTACGGAGGGACGACACTTGGAGTCCTAAAGACTTGTTCTTGTTCGGTTCGGGCGCAGCTAGGGAGGGCACGCTACAAAGTGTATACATCTGAATTATGCTAAATGATTATGTGTAAATAATATGTTTCTTGGCATTAAGGTTTTTCCACATGATTTATGTTTTGTCATATGTATCATAACCTAACAGTGGTATCACGAGCCTCTTATTATTTTCATAATCTAAATTGCATGAACATGGTTAAATTTTACAAATTTGCAAAGAATTAAAGGGTTGATTAATTTTCGTAATTAATTGCAAATTGCGTTTATTTAATTATATGTACGCAGTTTTTCGGCAGTTTCTTCGTTACTCATCCAAATCGAGTGATTTTTGTGTCGATTCCGCATGTAAAAGGCATTCTAAAATTTTGACAAAAGTAGTATTTTTCGCCGAAACCCAGAATTCCCAAATTCGAAGCCTAACTATGACGTTTCGGAGGTTTTAGTTTTTCGAACGCAAAAGTTTGTAAATTTAAGATGTTAAAATTGAATATTTGCGATTCTTGTTGATAAATCTTGAATTTTTGATTGACCTACAGTATATGTTTAACAAGTTTAAATGCCTAGCCTTGTTAATTATATAACCTAATTTGTAATTATGATTAATTTGTTGAAATTCGAATAATTTAGAATTGATTTGTTTTTCATAATTAATTAATAATTTAATTAGGTACCAATGATTAAAAACCACCATAAAAATTGTTAATTTATGTTAAATTTTAAATTTTTATGACCTATATTTGAATCCATGTTAATCGGAAATTAATTGATTAATAAATTTTCGATTTTTCGCCCTAAAATTATGAAATTAATATGATTTATTAATTTGTCATTAATTTTAAATTAAAAATTTTAAATTTTAATGAAAACGCCCATAAATGTTGCACGCACAAAGCAATGGAAGCTACGTGTTACCCTTAAGGGGTGTTGTATAGTGCGGGCACGCGACGACGAGCAAGGGAGCTCGTCGCCCGTGCGGTACAAATGCAACGAACTGTGCGGCACGCAAGGCTCTACGCCTTGGCATGCGCGCAGTACGATGGGCGAGGGCAGGGGCACACATCGCTGAGCACGATGCGTGTGGGCAGCAGTGAGCTGCGTTACGACGCACCAAGCTCGCCAAGGGGCAGCAGCGCGCAGCGTAGCTCGCAAGGCTGCGTGTGTGCGTGGCATGGGGCGTGCGTGCGTATGGTTGTGCAGGCCGTGTGCAACGGTCAATGGCACGGGGCATGGGCCTCGTAGCTCGATGGGGCTTGGGCGCGAGCCCAAGTGCCTCGTCTTGCAAACTATTGATGCGTTTTGGTTTTAATTTTAAATTTTCAGTTCGGAAATAATTTTAATTAATTTTAAAACTGATAATTTAAATTATTTTCTCGGATTTTAATTTTGAATATTATAATTATTATAAATTTTAATGTATACAAATTATTTTACTAAAATTAAACCTTGAATTAATTTAAATTCATTTAATTCAACTGAAAAATAAATTAAATAAATGGATTCGATTATAATTTTATATGAGCTTTAAATTTTAATTAAATTTGTATGTTTCCGGCTAGACTAGAAATACATTTTTATGTTTAAAATCCTCTAAGGTTAAACAACTTGGTTTAAGTGGGAGTATTTTTAGTCATAAACTCTTGATTAGGTCTACAAATCCTCTAAGGTTAAACAACTTGATTAGAATTAATAAGGACTAAATAATTGGTAGATTATTGGTGCCCTTGATTAATTGTTGCAAATATTTATGTGATGCATACAACGTGTTTTACTAACCAGCTATGTGGGCCACTCATGATAATGAATGGGTGAATGGTATATATTGTATATGTACTGTTTTGCAGGTTATGAAGTGACTAGTATGGCCCAAATAGGATAGAAAATATGGTCCGCGTACCATTAATTTGAATGCAATTGGTCTAAAGCACCAAATTTGTTTTTCAATTCAAATATGGTCTGTGTACCATCAAATAGTTGTAATTAGTTTAATTATAGCTTATCCTATTTGAAGAAAATGGCGCCTCCCACGGTAAAATTCAAGACGGAGTTTCCAATCCATTTTCAAGACGGACTTTGAAGTTGAAGCTTCAAGATGAAGTCGGGCCATACTAGATCACAATTATCTTATGCATGCTTTAAGTTATTTATTGCTTTTAAATATGTCTTAAATATGCATGAGATTGTGGCTTGATTATGTTGCATGATTAAGGATTTTAGTTCACTTAAAATCTAACCAACATAGTAAGAGCCTTAAGTTCCAAACTTAAAAATTTAGTTAAAAGGTGCCATGCCAAAATAACACTTACTTGGATATCCTTTACATCAATCTTAGTAATAGGTTTCCGCCATAGCGAGGTGTTACTTATCGATACTAAAGGGGTAAGGTACACAAATAATTGTGAGTACATGTTAGTTTTGGTGAAACTCAACGATATAAGTAAGGAGTCCTTTTATGTCGTGGCAAAATCGATAGGTTTACCTAATAAGTTCTTAGACGTACCTATCAACCAAGAGTAGTTTCTAGACTATTAGGAAAAGGCTTTTGCTTACCTAAAATGTTTTAGAATTGAGTCAAAATACATAATGTGCTTAATTCTTCAATGGTTTTAGGGTCTTGGAATCATTTTATTCACACCTTCCGGAACAATAAAATCGAATAAAATGCTAATAACTTGTTTAAATTGCATGATTGCTTTAATTTTCAAGTTATTACTCATGATAAATGTTTAGACTTTGCATGCTTCAATGTATATTTTAATTATTGTTTATAATTAAATATCTTGCACTGCAATAAATCCTTTTAGAAAGGTAACAGTAAATTTCCTCAATTGGTAGTGAATCCAAGAACGATTCACCGAAATGAGAGATGTGAGCAATTTAAATGTACGTTTCTTTTAGCGACTTTTATGGTTGTTTTCGAGTATCAAAGTCGAATGGCAAACCGATTGGTGCTCGTGAATTCAAAATACAATGTAGGTTTGAGATCATAAAGCATTGAGTTTAAACGCTCAACCTTACCAATGGTTAACAACCTAATATCTTTGTCCATTTAATTCTCGAATGAGTCTGGTCCCTAGACATTCGAATAAATCGATGCTTAGAGAACTTTAGACGCTTCTGGTAAGATCATCTAGTTGAAACAAAATATTCAACATAAATTAAATGGTAAGAACCTTGTTGGAGTGACATTGGACATGTCTAACAAAGTATAAAAGTCAACACTAAAGAATTCAATTCTTAAGACTATAAGAAAGGGTACAAGAAATAGGAAAACAAGGAACAAATGAAAGGAATTTACGATTCCGTTTCTACCTTTAAGTTTATGTTTAAAGAGAAGTGACCTAGCAATCAAACTTCCTTGGTATCATATACCGCTTGAGGTTCTTACTTCGATAATAACTCAAACAATGGAAGTTAGGCTACACTAATGGCCTACAAGTGGGAAATGAAGCATGGCAATGCTACATTAGTTGTAGGGTCATCTAGTTTGTTTTAAGTCCTTTCAAAGGCTGGAACTTAATGGCTATTTTGTTCCATAATTAGCATACCTAAATTTCTGTTTTCAAACACAGAAAGACTCACATTCAAGAAAAACAAAAACAATGTTTGTTTGTTTATTTGAATGAAATGGTCAATTACGGGTTGAGTCAATATGCTTGATTAAAACAAACAACTCTTTAACAATAAGAACTTTACTAGGTTCAAATCAACCCCTTGATTTGAGTTCCACTAATCTTTGGCATTGTTGCTTAGACCATATCAACAAGTTAACATTCAAAAGCTCTATTTTGATGGACTTTTGAAAGTTCATTGATTTCTAGATCAATTTAAGACAACTAGTCTTACTTGTTGAAAGTAACAAAAGATATGAACTATTGTTAGAACGCCTAGACAATAGAGTTCAAAGCTAAAGAAAGGTTTTATGACTTTATTATTTCACACAGATTTTAGTGAATATAGGTTTATTTACTCAATGTGATATAATTTTGAATCTGTTTGGCTAGTTCAAAGATTCAGAAGTATAATTCCCACTTGGTAAGAAATCATAAAGATCTAGGATAGATCATGTTAATGATTGCTTGAGACAAAAAATGATCATCAATGATTGTGTGTTGTAATTTCACAATCTAGCTCCATGAGATATGGCATATACAAGTGGAATGATCGAAGTCAATTAATACTTGATTCGATCAATGATGAATCATAAAGACTTTTTCTATAATTTCTAAGAAAAAATGCTCAACTACCACCAAACTAAACCAAATTCGTCAAAGCTATTGAAAAGTATTTCAGAATATCTTTTCATAATATATCTACAGAGTTCCTAAACTCAGTGGGAGCTTAGTGTTTGTTATTCAACAAACTAAGGCCCAAGTATAGATATATGTTTCATTGTGATTTATTCAAATGAGACACAAGGGTATTGTTTCTACCACGGAGTTTTGAGAACTTAATGTTTGTTTGCTCGAAATGATGTCCTTTTGGAGATTCGTTTTCAAAATGACAAGTGGGAGAAAATAGAACTCGAAAGGTCTTCGAGGCGAACAACAAACATAAACGGACATTCCGGAGGCTTTTCGAAGTGCTTCAGAAAATCCGAACTTATTCTTTAAGGACTTTAGAAGTGGCTTTAAAGAATAGACATCTCTTAGAAGACTTTACAAGTGCTTCAAGGAGAACAGAATATTCAAAGGACTTTCAAGTGGCTATTGATATTCTATTGTTTGATGTTCTATACCCAAGTAGGCATAAAGATCAAATCACTGAAACCATGAGATTCTTCTATTAGATAGTAAAGAAACCTACAACTTGCAGTAAAACTATTATCGTGTAGCTTAATGAGTTTGTGACCTGTAAGAAAGCTATGACGAAACCCAGATTCCCTAAAATGGTTAGAGGCCATATATAGACTCAAATGTTTTAAACATACTAAATGTTTTGATGACAAAATTGAAATTTTGTTGATTTGAAAGAATAGTTTCACACCTATTGGTTGCAAGTTTGTTTTAAGGATAAAAACCATCAAATATGGAATTGTGTTCACACACAAATCTAGATTAGTTGCTAAAGGTTACAAGCAAATTCACGGCGTGGATTGTGTTGAAGCCTCATGCAAAATCGTAATGCTTAAGTATATAATTCAAGCAATGATTTCATATTGGTACATATGGCAATTGGATGACAAAACGTATTCCTCAATCAAATGTTGGAAGAAAACTATGTACATGGCATTTCATAGGATTTGTGGATCCAAATAATGCTTGAAATGAATGCTAGCTTATGAAATATAAGTACAGATTTAAGCAAGCAATGGGGAATTGGAATTGTATTTTAGTGAAGCTAATAAGTATTTTAGTTTCATAAAATGTACATGATTCTTATAGATATATAAGAAGTTTAGTGGGAGTAAATAAAAACTTAATTCGTCCTATGTGTATCACACACATATCTCTCTATTATGAAATAACATTCAAATGCTAATGACTTAGGTTTGAAATTATTCATCAATGATGGAGCAAGGCGAAACTTAGTACATACTGGGTATTAAGATCTATTTACAAAGATCTTATGATATTATTTTGGATTAAGTAATGGCATTTACTAAATCAAACACGAAAGACTCCATTGGAGATATTCGACCCATATGAATAAATCTAAGTAAAGGATGTTTGAACTATGTATAAGCATTTACTAAGTTAAACATCAAAGAGTCTAAATGAGATTCTTAACCTATATTATATGTCAAAGAATTTAGCTGGAATTAGTATCTACTGAAACTAGATGAGCTAAAGTTACATGAATAGAATTCAATTTGGAATTATTCTACAAAAGAATTTATCATGTATGATATAATATGAGGATCGCCAAAAACGTATCGTATGCCTTTAGGCATGACGAACATATACCAGTCTCTATTGATCTAAGTGAAGATCAACTAGATTGAGATCAAGAAAAACTTATGGTACTTGAAAAGGCACATAGGAATAGTTCTTAATTCAAGGAAATAAAGATATGCTTAATATTGATGCTACACGCATAAACACTGGCAAAGGATCAAGCAAGATTCCCTTAGAGTTAATCATTGCCAAGGACGAGCTATATAGCATCGTGTTTTGAAAATGGCAACATGGGTTGGAGACCATGAGTTGTTGCGTGGGAAATTAAAATATTAATTTCTATGTTCCAAAGATACAGCTGGAAAGTCTTTCACATATATGTGAACTGCTTGGATAAGTAACTCCAAACAAAGCATCACTAGCAACCTAAACAGTTGAAGTAAAAGTACTTATTGCCTTAGAAGCAATAAAACAGAGTTGTTTATATTAATGAGTTCTTCATTGAACTTGGGAAGATCACATGTCTGTTGACTTAATGGTTCTTCATTGCAAAATGCGTAGAACCACTAATGTAGCAAGAAAGACTAGATCACAAAATAAACATACTAAAAAGATCTTATCATCATATCTCGAAGAACATTCGATGAAAAAGATATTAAGATTGGCAAAGCATGATAACTAAACCTATGCAACAAGTGAGAAGCAACACTCACGTTGTAGCACTGGAAATCAAGCATAGCTTTGAATTCCATGAACTGTTTTAAAGATGGGTTTGATGCCCATGGTTGTAAAACAATGGGGCTTAACATTTATCATATATGAAATGTATTTTCATATTCCATTTAATCTTGGTTTAGTATTAAATGATGAGTCCCTTCAATTTGACGAAATATTCAAGATAGACTGTCAGGACCAGTCCTATGACTAAGAAATGTCTATCAAGTGAACTTGAAAGTCAAAAGTTGAAAATGGTCCCTGGTCGGAGTTTTCTATAAAGATGGACGCATAGAAAACGTTAGACGACTAGAATACAAGATAACTAGTAGTTATGTTTCTTGAACTATGTGGACATGGCAATGTCATAATCATTTGCATAGATACTTACTTTGGGAAGACTAGTATCGGACAGACCTATGAAACTTTATTGTGATAGATGAAAATCTGTCATAAGTAAATTTCATTATAATTATTAGACACTAAATCCTCAATACCTGAGTGATTTGAGATTACTTGTTTGAGAACTGCTTACTTTGACGTTGACCAACCGTCGCACCGTAAAAGGAGGCTATAAAGGCAACGCTTAGGTAATCACCTATCAAACGAAGTCTAATCTCAAGATCGCAAGATTGGGATTGTCCTCCCATAAATCGGGATGAGATGCTTAAAAGTTGTACAAGGCCACTCGGAGAGCTAGAAACTGTGAAATGCATGGCCGTGCTCGGATGAATCATAGGCTATGATTATCTGTTTATTTGATCAGTTGAACTCTGAAACCGAGAAACACCTCTGGACGTAATAAGGATGACAACTCTTACCTTATGTTCAAGAGCAAGCATCGAGCGACAAAGGAATTAGGAAATGCACACTTGTCCCTAAGGACAAGTGGGAGACTGAAGGAAATAATGCCCTTGGTCCAAGTATGCATTTAATGTTAAGTCTAATAAATGCGGTTAAGTATTAATTAACAAGTTAATAATTCAGTGAGATCAAGTGAGCTGAATGCCTAGCTAAAGGCCGCTTCAGTTCAAGTGGAATTAATGATATTAATCCACAACTTACTCTTGACTGAACCCGTAGGGTCACACAAATAGTACGTAAACGGATCAAGTATTTAATGGAATTAAATACTCCATCTATGGATATTCACAGTCGACGGGTCTTGGTTTCAGTGGGAGCTGAGATCGTCAAAGGCAAGAAATGAATACTCCGGAAACGATGATATTGCCGGAAAAGGAAATATGGATCGTATCGGAAATATAAATATTATCCAAGTCGTAGATGTTGCCGGAAACGGAAACATGGTACGTATCGGAAAATATTATTGGAAATGGAAATATTGCCGGAATCGGAAATATTGCCGGAAACGGAAATATTTTCAGAATCGGAAATATTATCGAAATCGGAAAATAATTCCAGAAACGGAAATATTAAATATTTGTTCGAAACGGAAATTAATCGGAAATATTAAATATTGTTCGTATCGAAAATGAATTCCGGAATCGAGAATTTAATCGGAAGCGTATCGTACGAATTAGCATCGGACGAGGCCTGCCAGACGAAGGCCCAGCACGAAGCCGGGCCATCGCCCAACAAGCCGAAGCGCACCAAACACACGCTGCCAAGCCACGCCAGGCCCTGCGCAAGGCCAGGCCCAACAATGGCCTTGGCGCGCGCGGGGCTGCGACGAAGTGGGCTGGCGCTGTACGTGGGCCGCAAGGCCTGCGTGCGGTGCTAGCGTATCACTCGAAGTGTGCTACTCGAATCCTAAAGCTACCGGGATACGTCATATGATTAAATCCTAATCCTGATAAAGATAGAATTTATTTAATAGAGTTTTGATAAGATTCTAATTAAATAAATTAGTATCCTAATAGGATTCCAAGTCCTTTTCCATAACTCTATAAATAGGTGCCTAGGGTCACATATTTACATCGAGGATTGAAGTATTCAAAGGTAAGATTTTCAAGCAAAAATCAGCCACAAACACTTGCCCTATTTAGCCGAAAATCCTAGTACCTTAATTGCGATTCTAGTTGGTCAATCTTAAGGCGGATCGGGACGTGCTATGGACTATCTACGGAGGGATGACACTTGGAGTCTTAAAGACTTGTTCTTGTCCGGTTCGGGCGCAGCTAGGTAGGGCACGCTACAAAGTGTATGCATCTGAATTATGCTAAATGATTCTGTGTAAATAATATGTTTCCTAGCATTAAGGTTTTTCTGCATGATTTATGTTTTGTCATATGTATCATAACCTAACAAAAATCTGGCGTTAAGGCGCCGTTGGATTGAGTCTTGACTTGGAACTTGAAACTCGAAATTTGGACTAGAAAATCCGGCATTATGGCGCCGCTGGGTTGTATTTGAAAATTGAGGTTTTGGACTAGAAAGTTTGAATTTGAACTTTGAAACTCGGAATTTGGACTAGAAATCCGGCATTATGACGCCGTTGGATTGCATTTTGACTTGGAAACTTGAGGTTTTGAAAATAGAAAGTCCGGTATTACGACGCCGTTGGATTGAATTTTGAACTTGAAAGTTGGAGTTTGAAATGGAAAATCCGGCATTATGACGCCGTTGGATTGAATTTTGAACTTGAAAGTTGGATTTCGAAATGGAAAATCCGGCATTATGACGTCGTTGGATTGAACTTTGAATTTATAGCTTGGACTTGAAAATCCGGCATTATGACGCCGTTGGATTGAAATTGAATTTGGCATTTGTGCGTGAGGCGTGTTTAAGGGTTTTGAATCAAATGGAGTGACACTCCTAAAAGACCCTAAAATCGGCGATTTAGATGCATGAGGTTTGAATGATGCTCCTAGGGGTTTGGTTTCCTAGTTGGAGGCTAATTGGTTTTGGCAAGCTAGAACTCGAGGTTAGCCATTCACGCGTGCAAAGACGCCCACACAATGCACAAGTAGCACGTTGTAACACTAATCATGAATATGAATGCGACATGCAAAGTTCTCAACCTAAGGTCGGTCTAAGTTTTTGTATGATGCAAGTGGTAGGCTTTGGGTGTGAAAAAGGTACTTGGCTAAGAGACGGATCCGGCGACAAGCTTTCACGTTCCGCCTAAGGGAAGTGTGTGTCAGCAGACGACCTCCATACTTGACATCGGGAATGTCAAGCAAATGCCAAGTTTCGGTAGGCGCGAAAATGGTCACACACTTTGGTCGGGAAACGTATAGAGAGTCACCATTTTGTTGCCCCCGGGGCTAGCCCGAATGTAGAACACATCCGTTTGGGCAAAGGTAGAAATTCATTTTGCACAATATGGTTTTCGAAAAATGCATGAAATGCCTAGAAATTGAAATCGTACTAGAATTTGTATTTGTAAAGCCCGTTTTTTGGCACTCGATCACGAGGCTTGGGAGCATCCTTCCAGATGCAAAAACAGACTAACTCCCAACATGAAAAGTTGAGCAAAAGTGGGAAACAAGCCACTGTGAGCCACTGTCCTGGATGCAGGCAGTGGCGTTGGGCGCAGGGGCTTCGCCTGGCGCCAATGCTGGCATCCAGTACTTCGGCGGATCAGTGGCTGGTTGCTCGAAATCTGCTCTCATTTTCGAAATTGAAATTAGAAAATCCCCCAGCAGAATCTCCAAGAATTGTAGGGGGTTTTTCGATCTCCCGTTTCCTACAATAGGGGGTTGGCACGCGGCGGTTCGTTTAGAGAACCGTTGAATTGTTTTTGCACCTCGAAGGAGTGGCCACCAAACTTTATTTTAGGTCCCGTTTGGGGAGACCACAAAATGACTCTATTTTTGGATAAGGCCTTGAATCCTTGAAACGGATGGGTGAGATCCGGGCTCGGGAACGAAAATGCATATTCGGCGAGCTTTAGAAATATTCAAGTACGTTAGCACAACATTGTTTCGAAAATAAACCCTAAGATTAGACTATGTGGGTTTGAAATTTAGAGAAAAATAGAATTTCTAATTTTACGGTGGTCACTTTGCTTTAAAGATTGATTTAAGGAACCTAAGGGCGGTTTGTCCAAAAATATCTTCGTTAAGCGTCATGTAACCTTTGTATTTTGTTGTATTTAGCATGTTGGTGATGAAAGCGATAAAGCACATAAAGTTACATCACAATACTAAATAAAGTGAGGAATTAGTAAATACAAGACCCCCTAGAAAAGGACTAGGGAGTAGGTCCACATTGCCTAGAAATGGACTAGGCAAGTAAAGGTGCGGAATTGAAAGTGCGAAATTGAAATTACGGTATTGCAATTGCGGTATTAAAATTGCGGTATTGAAAGTGCGATATTGAATGTGCGATATTGAAAGGTGCGATATTGAAATTGCGATATTGAAAGGTGCATAATTGAAACTTGTACTTGGGCACATGAGATTCGAACGCCAAGCGGCTCCTTAAAAATAAGTGCGCCCGACACGAATTCAAAGCCAAAAATCTCAACTTGGGAGAGGTTGCTCAACCCAAATGTCCTAGATTTTGCATATTGAACTTGAAATTGAAAGCTTGAATATTGAAAGGTTTGGACTTGAAAAGATTGAAACTTGAACTTTAAATGATTGAAATTTGAACTTGAAATGATCCTAGTTTAGAGAGGTAGTTATGAACAATCCTGAACATGGTGGGATCTTTGAAATTTGAAAACTTGAACTTGTAAATTGAAAAATGGAGTCTTGAATCTCAAAAGACTAAACCTTTAAATGCTAAAAGGTATCATCTTTGATTACTCCACATTTGAAGGTGATTCTAGTTAAAAGAGATGAATGTAAACAACTTTGAACATCCTTGAATCTTGAAAGTTTGTATTTTGTATTTGAAAAAGTTTGTATTTTTGAAAAAGCATGTATGATTGTTGGAAGTGGTGTTTTTTATGGCAAAAAAAAACCAACTTGCTAATCATTTGAAATCAAAATAGCATAATTGATTGAAATGGGATTCGGATTTACCTAGTTAGGCTTAGGCAAGAGCTCCCGATTGCTCTTGAATTTTGGAATTTTTGTATGTGTATTTGAAGAGTTTTGAGGTTTGTATTGTGAGGAGTAATGTCGAAATTACGATGTTGTATGTGTTGTGCTCTCCTTTTTTCGATGGAAATGAGGGGTATTTATAGGGGGGAAATGGTGTAAAACGTCAGCACACGCCAGCGCTGGGCGCTGCTGAGGTGGCCTGAATGCCGCCAAAAAGGACGGAAAGATGTCGTCCTTGATTTGTCTTGTATGGG
Source organism: Spinacia oleracea (assembly GCF_020520425.1). Classification (NCBI taxonomy): domain Eukaryota; kingdom Viridiplantae; phylum Streptophyta; class Magnoliopsida; order Caryophyllales; family Amaranthaceae; genus Spinacia; species Spinacia oleracea. The sequence goes on along the minus strand of NC_079491.1, from coordinate 106,970,862 downwards.
TGTACCTTCGTACGAATAGTACGATGTTTGGCATGTAGTGTTTGCTTGGAGGTTAAGGCTTGAATTTCCTTCTATAAACAAACCTTTCTCGGGTTTTTGAATTCCGGTTTTACGGGGCGGGGCCCGGCATGCTCGGTTTTGTTGGTCGGCGCCCGAATTTGACTTGCCTTATATGATTTTGAGTGGAAAATCCCTAGTAAGACCAATGGGATAGTCCACTAGATGAGATTGAACTTGGATTTTAAAATTGGATTTTGGAAGTTGTATTTTGTACCAAGTTCCGGGAGGGGAACGGTCTCGGGGATTGGATTTTGGACCTTGGATCTTAGAGGTGTTCTTAGCAAATGGGATTTCCGCCTGGAGTTACTCCAATCGCATAACAAGGATAATGGTATCGTCATCATCCCAAAGGGGAGACACAAATTAGGTGTCTACAGTGGGCAACAAGCCACTGTGAGCCACTGTCCTGGGTGCAGGCAGTGGCGTTGGGCGCAGGGGCTGCGCCTGGCGCCAGTGCTGGCATCTAGTAATTAAGCAGATCAGTGGCTTGTTGCTCGAAATCTGCCTGCATTTTTCGAATTGAAATTAGTAAGGTCCCCAGTTGAGTCGCCAGAATTGTAGGGGGTTCTTTTGTGTCAAAACATGTTTCCCGTTCTACAAGAGGGGCGGTTCTTTAGAAAACCGTAGAATTTTTGTACCTCGAAGGAGTCGCCACCAAACATTGTTTAAAGTTTCGTTTGGAAAGACCGCAAGTGACTCTATTTTGGATAAGGCCTTGAATCCTTGAAACGGATGGGTGAGATCCGGGCACGGGAACAAAATGCTTATTCGGCGAGCTTTAGAAATATTCAAGTACGTTGGCACAACATTTTTTCGAAAATAAACCCTAGATTAGACTATGTGGGTTTGAATTAAGAGCAAATGAAATCTCTAATTGTATGGTGGTCACTTTGCTTTAAATATTGATTTAAGGAACCTAAGGTTGGTTTGTCCAAAAATATATTTGTTAAGCGTGATGTAACCTTTGTATTTTGTTGTATTTAGCATGTTGGTGATGAAAGCGATAAAGCAAATAAAGCAACATCACAATACTAAATAAAGTTCTGAATTAGTAAATACAAGACCCCCTAGAAAAGGACTAGGGAGTAGGTCCACATTGCCTAGAAATGGACTAGGCAAGTAAAGATGCGGAATTGGAAGTGCGGAATTGAAATTGCGGTATTGAAATTGCGGTATTGAAATTGCGATATTGAAATTGCGGTATTGAAAGTGCGATATTGAAATTGCGGTATTTAAAGGTGCGATATTGAAATTGCAATATTGAAAGGTGCATAATTGAAATTTGTACTTGGGCACAATAGATTCGAACGCCAAGCGGCTCCTTAAAAATAAGTGCGCCCGACACGAATTCAAAGCCAAAAATCTCAACTTGGGAGAGGTTGCTCAACCCAAATATCTTAGATTTTGCATGTTAAACTTGAACTTGAAAGCTTTAATATTGAAGTTTTGAACTTGAAATAATTGAAATTTGAACTTGAAATGATCCTAGTTTAGGGAAATAACTATGAATAACCCAAAACATGGTAAGATCTTGAAAATTGAAAACTTGGACTTGTATATTGAAAATAGAGTTTTGAATCTCAAAAGACTAAACCTTTAAATGTTAAAAGGTGTTATCTTTGATTACCCCATGTTTGATGGTGATTCTAGTCCAAAAGATGATTGTAAACAACTTGGATATCCTTGAATCTTTGAAAATTGTATTTTGTATTTTGAAAAAGTTCGTATTTTTGGAAAACATGTGTGATTGTTGCAAGTGGTGTTTTTGATTGATTAAAAACACCAACTTGCTAATCATTTAGAAATCAAAGCAACATAGTTGATTAGAATGCGATTCGGATTTACCTAGTTAGGTTTAGGCAAGAGCTCCCAATTGCTTTTTTGAATTTAGGAATTTTGTATGTGTTTTTGAGAAGTTTTTGAGTTGTATTTTGAGGCGTAATATCGAAATTACGACGTTGTATTATTGTTCCCTCCTTCATTGTGCTAAAAATGAGGGGTATTTATAGAAGGAAAGGGTGCAAGGCGCCATCACACGTCAGCGCAAGGCGCTGGACCAGCGCTAGGCGCTGGTGACGTGGCTTGAATGCCGCCAAAGCAAGGACGGGGAATCGTCCTTGTTTCGTCTTGTAGTGTTGTACCTGTTGTACGAATAGTACTAGGTTTGGCGTTTTGTATTTGCTTGGAGGTTAAGGCATCATTTAGCGTCTAAAAACAAGCCTTTCTCGGGTTTTTGAATTCCGGTTTTACGGGACGGGGCCCGGCATGCTCGGTTTTGTGGGTCGGCGCCCGAATTTGACTTGCCTTATATGATTTTAAGTGGAAAAGGCCTAGTAAAACCAATGGGATGGTCTACTAGATGAGTTTGTACTTGGATTTTGAAATTGGATTTGGAAAGTTGTATTTTGTACCGAGAACCGAAAGGGGAACGGTGTCGGGGGTTGGATTTTGGATCTTGAATTTCGGAGGCATTCTTAGCAATTGGGATTTCCACCTGGAGTTATTCCAATCACCTAACAAGGATAATGGTATCGTCATCATCCCAAAGGGGAGACACAAATTAGGTGTCTACACTAATAAATGCGGTTCAGTATTAATTATACAAGTTAATAGTTCAGTGAGATCAAGTGCTATGTATGCCTAGCTAGAGGCCGCTTCAGTTCAAGTGGATTAATAATATTAATCCACAGTTTCCTCTTGACTGAACCCGTAGGGTCACACAAATAGTACGTAAATGGAACAAGTATTTAATGGCATTAAATACTCCATCTATGGATATTCGGAATCGACGGATCTTGGTTCTAGTGGGAGCTGAGATCGTCAAAGGCAAATAAAGAATACTCCGGAAACGATGATACAGCCTGAAACGGAAATATGGTACGTATCGGAAAATATTATAGGAATTGGAAATATTGCCGGAATCTGAAATATTGCCGGAAACGGATATATTGTCGTAATCGGAAATATTATCGGAATCGGAAAATAATTCCGGAAACGGAAATATTAAATATTTGTTCGAAACGGAAATTTATTCCGGAATCGGAAATGTTAAATATTGTTCGTATCGGAAATGAATTCCGGAATTGGGAAATTAATCGGAAGCACGTTGTACGAATTAACATCGGACGAGCTTGCTAGACGAAGGCCCAGCGCGAAGCCAGGCCCACGTCCAGCAAGCCTAGCGCGCCTCACAGCAGCCCAAGGCCACGCCAGGCCCAGCGCGCGTCACAGCAGCCCAAGGCCACACCAGGCCCAGCGCGCGCCTAGGTTGCGAGCACAAGGCAGCACGCGTGGGCTTCGTGGGCTTTGCGTATGCGCGGGCATGGCCTGCGCGCATGCGGGTCATGCTCGTGTATGTTTGTGCTTGTGTACAAAACCTAAAACGTGTAGGATTCGTTTAAGATTTTTTATTTTTTTTTGGCAAGTAATAAGATTTTATTAATTACCAAGAGGGCAAAAACCCCACCACCAATACAACAAAACCACAGCCACACCAGGCCAAGGAGCAACTAGCTATTACAAGCTACCCTAAACAGAATTCTGTTTACAATACTTAAGCTACTGTCTAACTGGTTAGAAAACACTTTAGAGTTCCTAGCTAGCCAGATAGAGTACACAGTTTCACAAAACAAACTATTACACATTCTAGCTTTACTTCTAGTACTCCTGCTTGCTTTCTGCACCTACTGCACTTCATCATTCCAAGCTCCAACAGTTCTATGAATGCCACTTCTCTGCAGGACCTGATTCCAAATATCAGCTGCAAAACTGCAGGCAAAGAAAAGGTGATCCCTACTTTCATCTGTGCTGTGACAAAGGCAACACACACTATCAGCTATAACATTCCATCTTCTCAGCCTTTCTTTAGTTGCAAGTCTATCCTACAGGGCCAACCACACAATAAAAACACTTTTAGGGCTAGCATGACTGTTGCAAACAGTTCTCTTCCACCCCACAGACTCCCCTTGCTGTCTCAAATGATTATACATTCTCTGAATCTTAAATCTCCCTGCAGTTACAAACTGCTGCAAATCTCCAGAGCTACTCAGTGTCTCCCTTTGCTGCCAAATCTTCTTCAAAGACCAAGACAGCCCATTAGGGATTGGCATGGTCCAAAAGTCATTATGCTTCACATAGTAGGTATGAATCCATTTCACCCACAGCTTATCAGCTTTCAAAGATAAATCCCAACAATGTTTAGCAACAGCTGACTTGTTCCACAAAGGTAAATCTTTAAGATTCCAACCCCCACAGATTTTGGGTAAACACAGTTGATTCCAAGCAATAAGAGCTTTCCTGGAATTCATCTGCAAACATCAAGTGAGTCAGATATATTCTTTTACATCTTGGATGAAATTTGAACTCTTTGGATTGTCCAAGTAAGGATAAGCATCTAGACAGGTATTCCATTCCTATTGCAAACAGGAATGGTGACATTGGATCACCCTGTCTCAACCCTTTCTGAGCAGGAATTGGCTTGGAAGGAAAACCATTCAACAGAATAGAATAAGACACTGAACACAAGCAAGCCATAACCCATTTGACAAACTTATCAGGGAATCCCAGTTCTTGCAACATGCTTCTCAAAAAAGGCCATTCTAGGGAATCATAGGCCTTTTTAAGGTCAACTTTTATCATACATCTGGGGGACACATGTTTCCTTGAATAGCATTTTACCAACTCAGTAGCCATGATGATATTATCAGAAATGACTCTCCCTGGTATAAAACCAGATTGTGCTGAACTTACAATTTCCCCAATGACTGGCTGCATTCTATTTGTCATAATTTTTGAAATCAGCTTGTAAATCATAGTACAGCAGGCAATAGGTATGTAATCTTTAACTTGACTTGCATTCTAAATCTTAGGAACCAAAGTAACCACTGTATTATTCACTTGCCTTAGCATATGACCTGTCTGAAAGAAATGAATAACAGCAGCATACACATCCTCCTTTACTATATTCCAAGCTTTCCTGAAGAAGAGACCATTTAGGCCATCAATACCAGGAGCCTTGTTCACATCAATGCTTTTAAGAGCTTCATCTATCTCTGTGGGGGTAACAGGTTGAATCAGACTTTCTGCAGCAAGGGGAGAGAGTTGTTTGCCCTTTCTAACAAGCTCTATATCAATACCAGTGAGGTTAGGGGCTGCAGTACCAATGAGATTCACATAGAAATCTTTAATTTCTGCTTTAATGTCTTCTGTAGTAACTAATTTGTCACCAGCATCATTGTAAAGCACATCAATGCTGTTCCTTGAAATTCTCTCTTTCATGGCACTAAAGAAGAATTTAGTGTTTGCATCTCCCTCTTTAATCCACTGAATCCTAGATTTTTGCCAGTATGCACTCTCCTGAATTTTCAAAAATTTCTTCAGTAATCTATTACAAGATGATTCTTTTTGCTGTAATTCAGTGTCAGTACTGTCAATAGCTAACTTGCTTTGCACCTCATCAAGTTCCTGTCTTATCTGCTCAATTTTATCATCTAGTCTGGCAAACTCTTTATGTTGAAGAGTTTTCAGCCCACCCTTGATCACCTTTAATTTCTGCCACACAGAAAACATAGGAGATCCAACACACCTCTGAGCCCAACCATCTTGCACAATTTTCAGAAAGTCCACATGGGTGGCCATATAGTTGAAAAATTTGAAAGGTGTTCCTCCAGTTGTGCCCTCCACTTTACAGTTTAACAACAAAGGTGAATGATCTGACAACCCAGGGTTCAGAAAATCAACCACTACATCAAAATATTTAGTATGCCAGTCAATACTACCTAGATCTCTGTCAATTCTAGAAGAAATTCTAGCAGTCCCTTGCCCCTTATTACTCCAAGAAAAGAAGTGCCCACAACTCTTAATTTCAGCTAAATTAGCCACTTCAATACACCCCTGAAAATCTCTGGTTTCAGCATCATGAACAGGATTGCCATTGATTCTATCCCCTGAATAAAGCACTGCATTGAAGTCACCCATTATTAGCCAAGGACCAACAGTACTACTACTCAACTGAATCAAATCAGTCCACAAAGGTCTTCTGGTGTCAACTGAGTGCAAACCATACACTGCAGTAAAAGCAGTTTGAAACTTTCCAGATTTAGCTAAAACATCACCATGTAACAATTGCTCAGTGCATTTTGTGACATGAACTGTCACCACTTGGTGTTTCCACCCCACCCATATCCTTCCCCTTGGAGAAGCAACATAGTTCATTTCCCATCTCCATGTTGGCCCAAATTTCTTCTGAATTTTTAGATGATTATTACTTTTCACCCTTGTTTCCAGTAAAGCAAAAACAACAATGTTATTGGCAGCAGCAAACTTTTTCACCTCCCCCACCTTTGAGGGGTCATTGAGACCCCTAATGTTCCAAGAACAGATATTCATGGAGGAAACTCCTCACCCTCCCCCTCACTTCCACCCTCCTCTTCTGAAATTCCTGCAACAGCTGCATGGACTTGGGATAGGCCAAGAAAGGTGTTTGGGGTTTTAGCTTCCTTTCTCCTCCTTGAAACCACTCTCCAACCATCATCCAGAGCAAATGTGGTGTCTGTTTTTGGAGTGTAAACATCACCAACAGGAACAACTTTTTCAATTACAGATGGTATAACCAATTCCTGCATTACCTGAGGTGTAGGAACTACAACTTCTTGCTCAACTACTTTCTTAGGTCTCCAAACTTTCTTAGTTTTCTGCTGTGTTGGTCCAGTTGTAGCAGGATGTAATCTAGCGCCCACATTCTTCTTTACTCTACAGTCATGGCCAACAGCATTACAATATTTACAAAAAGGTGGGAGCCAATCATACTCCACCTTCTGCTTGATGGTTACTGTAATCCCCCGTAAATTTATAAATTTTATTAATATATTTTAATGTATATTATTTATATTTAAATAGAATTTATGAATTTTAGTAATAAATATATAATTAACGTATATTTATTTTATTTAAAGTACGTTCTAAATAGTTAACGATTTTCGAACTTTATTATATTTATATATTTAAGGTATATTTAATTTAATTTAAATATATTCTAAATATTTTAACGATTTGCAATCAAAAATAATTTTAGAATTTTTATGTTGAAAAGAATCTGAATTAGGAAAACTCGTTGAATTCGGAAAAACAATCCTATTCGGTTTTGACTCAAACACTAAAACCCAAATCCTAATCCTAGCCCACATGGGAAAATCCCAAAATACAAACCCAAAAACTCCCTTATTCTATTTCACGTAAAACTCAAAACCCTCCTTGTTCCCTTGCAACTCACGTGGACTCAACCCTCAAAAAAAAATTCTGCTGCCATTCACGTCGTCCCTGCTGCTGTCCACGCCGCCGCCATCCCGCCGGCGCTCCTCCATCGTCATTCCACCATCCTCGCCGTCGGTAATTCTTTCTCCCTCCTCTCCTTCGTTCTCCTCCTCTTTCGTTTTCCCTCCTTATTAATCGTTGCTTTTGTTTGCTCGCTCAGCCACCACCGCGCAACCACCGGCGGCTCCACTGACCTCCGCCGGTTGTGTCTGCTGCCGCACCGCCCAACCTCAGCCGGCCTCCCTCCATTCTCCTCCACGCACGCAAACAACACTCCCTTCTCTCATTGCTTCTTCCTTCCTGCCCCGCAAACGCGTCGCCAGCCTACGCGACCACCGCACAACCACCTGCGCCACCAGCTTTGCCGCCCTGTCGTCGACCTTCGCCTGCTGCCGCCACTGTCGCCGGCCAGCAGCTCCCTCTCTTCTTTATTTGGTTATTTCTTTAAACCCTAAACTAATTTAGTGTTTTAATTATGTTTTATTAATATAATTCATGTTTTTCTTGAATTAAATTATAGTTTTTATGAGTTAATTATGAATTATAGATTTCATGTTTTGCATAATCAAATTATTGATTTTCAGATTATACAATTTGATTGAAATAATGGTTTTAATTATTAAAGTATGAATTTTTAAGGTTTTAACGATTTTAAATCATGGTAGGATGATTATGAATTATCAAAGTTATTATTTTTATGATTTTAAGCATGTTGATATATGTTGGAGTAGTTTGAAACTATTTTATATTGCTGGAATTTTAAAAGGGATGCTTTTATGATAATTGGTGATCATTAGTGTAGTAATCACTATTCTAGGAAGTTAATTAATTAAGTTTCGATGTTGGGGAATGTTCTAAATATGTCTAGGATGTGTTTAGAGTACGTTAATGTTGCTGTAAATTATTAGGAATTGATTTGGGTACGTTTCTTGATTATTTTAGGCGGAGAATTCTTTGTGGGTGACTTTTGAATTCGTTAAAGTGGCCTATCAGTTTGTTTACACAAGGTACGTACATACCTGTGTGCTTGGAATGTGTGCTAATTGTTGAAACCATGTTGAATTGTTGATGAACTTGGTTATGTTGATGTTGTTGATGAACTTAGTCAGGTTGAAATTGCATGTTTGATACTGTTGGATGAACATATTAAACTTATATTGCATTTTGAGGATTATAACATGTTAGTATGGATGGTTGATGCAAACATGTTTGATTGGGAACACTAGATTACTTAGTATATAATTCAGATCAGTTGATTGTTGTTCCCTTTTAGCTTTTCACTACTTTATGAGGGCGGAGGACCTCATTTAGTAAGTTGAAACCATATACCCATATACAGGGGTTGATCAGTATTAAAGGAAAGATTGGAGTTAATTGGAATGAGTCTTGTTTGATGCCTTTGTGATCACTTACTCAATTCCAAGATAAAAGCAGTTGTAAATAAATGTGAGTTGTATGCCTTATGTGATTGTTGAGTCATAACAGGGTGTTACTTTGTAAATCATGTAAAGTGAAACTGAGTAGCAATAGCTTTAGACTGTGCACGTCTAAAGTGACGGACAAACAGGAGTTGGGGTTCATGGTGGTAGCCCATGGCCTTTCATTCGGACCGGATTGAATCGTGTCCTATTTTTAGTCAAACGTTCCTCGATATCGCAGGTCACTGAGGTTACGGAGTCGCGCCCGTACCTCGTCTTCCTTAGTGAAGACCTCTAGCTAGAAAACTCGGTCCATTGCCTATTTCAAATAAAATAATATTATTGTTATAAAAGTCTAGTCCATTCTAGCCTAGTCTAGTTAAGTATGGTCGTCAAATTATCATGCTTTGTCTGTCCTTACTTATGTTCAGTAGTATCATGTTAGGATTGATCGTTTAATAGTATCATGTTAGGATTATTATTGTTTTAGTATGTAGTACTCAGCTTTGCTGATTACGTGCTTTGTATGTGTGTGTTGATCATGGCTATGCCTTATTGATCCTGTGATGACCCATCTTTGGTGAGCAGTCTCTAAGGATCAATAAGCGTTGCCCATCTACAGGTTGAAGATGATGCATCATTGGGATCGGGATTAGAGAGCTTGTAGTTCATTTGATTTTCTAAGTTGGATTTGGTTTGTTTAAGTGGACTCTAAAACTTATTGAATTAGTAACATTAACTTTGTTTTTCGTTGATTGGTTTTTGGGATTTATTCTGAAAATGATTATTTATAAACCTACAGTTAGTTTTATGTTTTCCGCTGCAAAATTCTGAATAAGCCGTTACGTTTTCACACGGGCGATAATGCCTTGATAATTCTCTACGTTTTATATTTAAAAGTTATTTTAGAAAAGAGAGAATTGTCGGGGTGTTACAAAGTGGTATCTAGAAGCTAAGGTTTTACTTTAATAAATTTTAGGCGCCTAACTATCTAGTTATTTAAAATAAATTTCTTACAATCGAGCTCCTACATATTATAGTGTTCAAAATTGATACTTTTTTTTCGGGGGCCGATTTCCTTTTATCTTGTTTGAAAGAACATAATATTTCTTATTTAAGTTCGAAATCAAATTATTATTAAAATTAAAGTGATACTTTCGACATTTATATTTTTCTTATTATTTATTATTCAAAAAAAAAAAAAAAAACAAAAAAAAAAAAAAATGAGTACGTTTTTTTTTAAAGAAGTTCAATTTTTTTTTTTTAGTTGTTTCAAGAGTTAGAATTCGTTATTAGGAAATATAAATCTTTTTCGAATTAATAACTTTATTTTCTAATTTATTCGCTACGCATTTCCTTAATTTATTTTACTTAATTTATTTTATATTTTATTCATGTTATTATTCTATGTTATAATTTTCTTATATTATCGTCATTTTACTTTGTTAATTAAATTATTTCAATGCTTTAGTTTATGAGAGATGGGTAGTATAAGAAGGGCATATAAGATAGAATTATATGTGCATTAGTAGCTAGTCAATGATAAGAAGTTGATTGTTATGAACGTGCGTGTACTAATTGTTTAAGTGTTACATTTAAATGTGCATAAAGAATTGTTTGCTCCCACCAAACTTATTGCGTTATTGAACTTTGTTTATAATTTGGTTGGAAAATCGTTAGTGAGACATGGAATTGTTTATTTCAGGAATAAAATATTTCTTTCCAAGTACACCAACATAGGATCTTTCGAGAAACTTGATATAGAAACCCCTGATATTTACGTGAAGAAAATTGTGTTTGGATGCGAATATCATGCTAAAGTTCTAGGGCAACCTATCTTAATGAGAAAGGATACGATAGCAGCCACTATTATTAATTGCTTACCTAACAAATTTCCATACCTAGAACTCAAGGAAAAGTTTAAAGACATGCATTCTGATAATGGAACTCCAAACTTGGCTAAGTATGAGACTTGGGATGGTAGATGGAAATATGATTCAGAAATTCTAACCACCATTATTGAGGCGGCAGAAAGTGGGTTTAGAGACGGTAAAATAGTAGGGAGTCATGTTGGAGATGCAGTTACAAAAGAACCTATGGGAGTAAGTGTAAATAATGACCTAGAGGAAAATGATGTAGCTGTGGAGAATGAGAATGTAGGTGTTGAGGCAGAGAATCCTAACCTAGTGGCCCATGAGCCAACCATTGAAATTTCTAGTGATTCAGATGCAGAGCTCGAAAGTGAACAGGAGGTGGCAAATGAGCCTAATCAAGATGAAAATATGGAAGAAGATGAAGACCCTGGGGAAGAGTTTGATGATCTTGAGATCTAAATTTCACTCCGCAAGTTTCAGGAGCAATGGATAGGCAAGAGGCCACAAATATTTTGAAGTCATAAATAGTTAATTAGCTCTTTTATGTTTTAAAGAATAAGTAGCAAAGCTACAACAGTTTAAAGTTAAAGTTTATTGAAGTTTGAAATGTTCTTTATTAATTTCAAGGATGTAATAAACCTTTATAGAGTTAGCAATAGAAGTTAAAGTATTCATTTCCAGTTTGAGAATTCCATTATTCGCCAACAATAGTTTATGTTTGTGTCGTAGAACCTTTATGTTAATTTGAGGACAAGTGCGTTATTATGGTTTAGGAATTGTTATTAACATTCTTTTGAGGAATAGAGTTAGATTATTGATAATCCAAATGATCAAGAGTTTATTTTGGGCACGCGAATGGGAATATTATTACTTATTTGTTGTGATTGAACTTCCATTCAATTGTTTTCAAATTGTATGTCCTTGATGGGGATATTTTCTTGAGTGAGTGACGATGATTGCTTTATTATTGGTGTACATTCTCGAATAAGTGTTTGTTGATGCGATCTCTATGATCAAATCTAAATTTCTCTCGTAGAGGGGACATATGAGTTATGTATCGTAGAATAATTAATTTTAGGTCGCATACTAGAATGTCAAGCAATAGTGAGTTAGTTGCTGCTATTCGCCTTTTGGCGGGAAGACTGGCTGTAGAGAGAACTGAGCGTCCTGATTCTACTGGGGACATGTTTGAGAGACTAACCAAAGTTAAGCCACCATACTTTAAGGGGCAAGCTGATCCTACCTTTTTAGAGAACTAGGTTAGGGAGTTTGAGAAACTGTTTGGGGATGTGAACTGTCTTGAGAACATGAGAGTGGGTCAAGTTGTACTGTACTTGGAAGATGAAGCTGATTTGTGGTGGAGAGAAAATGGGGTTAGACTTAGCATTGTTGAGAGATTCAATTGGGATTCGTTTGTTACTGCTTTAAGGAAACTCCTTTTATGAGAAATCAAAAGGCACAAGAATTCATAAACCTTAGGATGGAATTGACTAAGTTTGTACAAGGCTAAGATAGACGTACTGTGAAATTCAGAAAGTAAATGTAAGGAACCATATTGGAAGATTGACCTAGTATAGATGTTTTGGGTAGTCCAAGAACCTTTGGTTATTTCTATAATGCGAGTGAGGAAATTGATGAATAGGGAGCGTGAACTATTTTTCTGTAGTGTGTTTGAGGTGAATAAAGAACTTGGAGTCAAAATCGAGGATGTTTGTCATTGTGAGTGGATTCATTGATGTGTTTCCAAGTGAAATTGCAAGTATGTTACATGTTAGAGCCCTTGAGTTCATTATAGAATTAATTCCTGGAACGACACCTATATCCAAGGCACCTTATAGCATGGCACCTCTCGAAATGAGCGAATTAAGACGCAGTTGCAAGAGTTGTTTTGTTAAGGGGTATATTAGGCCTAGTGCATCACAGTGGGGAGCTCTTGTGTTGTTTGTTAAGGAAAAGACAAGAGTATGGAATCATGCATCGATTTTAGGGAGCTAAACACCATCAAGAACAAGTATCATTTGCCTAGAATAGAGGACATATTGGATCAATTGAATTGGGCGAGTGTATTCTCGAAGACTGAGTTGTGTTTGAAGTATCACCAATTAAGGATAGCTGATAAGGGCCTAAGACCTCATTAGGACTCGTTATTGTCATTATGGGTTTAGAATAATGTCTTTTGGGTTAAACAATGCACCTACCATAATTATGGATTTGATGAATAAGATTTTCCACGAATTCCGAATTAAGTTCGTTATTATATTGATGATATCCTGATTTATCCAAGGAATGAGAAAGAGCATGACAAACACTTGAGGATTGTTTTGGAGACGCTTAGAAAGAATCTAGTTTTATTAAATGAAGTATACAAATCTTGAAGTCATGTGTGTATAAGTGACACCGACGGAAAAGTGAAGACTAAATTGATTGAAAACTACGTTACTTAAGGGAATAAAATTAAGAGAAGATTCGAGTGGTCCAGGATCGTTAGAAATCATTTGTTGTCTTGAAAAGATGGGAATGTATGAATTGGTGGAAGTGCTAAGAGTTAAGACCAAGAGTTATGACATAAGGAGGTTTGGTAAAAAGGAAAAGTTGACCAGAAAGAGTCTCTGTAGATCCTGCTAAGATTCAAGATGTGAGTGAGTGACCTACTCCAAAGAACGTGTCCGATATTTAAAGTTCTCTAAGCCTAGACGACTATTATAGGAAGTTGTGAAAGACTTTTCGAAGTAAGCAAAACCAATGACCAACTTGTTGAAAAAGGAATCGAAATTCAAGTGAAGTGAGAAATGGAGGAAGCTTTCTAGATTTAGCTGATGTCGCGTCAATTGAAACCTTATAAGGCTAATTACCAAACCCATGACCTAGAGTTAACTGTGATGGTGTTATCTACGAATATTTGGAGACATTACCTTTATAGGGCAACATGTAAGATCCTTACCGAGAACAAAAGTCTGAAATTTTGGCAATAAGGTCCAGTTGAATCTTGGGGACAACATTGAAAATGAATATTGCTTCCCACCCTGCAACCGATAGACAGATTGAGATTACTAATGAAATATATGTTGAAAACCTGTGTTATTGACTTTAAGGGTAATTGGGAAAACCACCTAGAGTCGATTGAATTTCTTGCAACAATAGTTACTATGCGAGCTTTAAGATGGAACCTGTTGAGGCATTGTATGGAAAGAATTGTAGAAGTCTTACTTGTTGGAATGAGTTTAGGGAGAATATTGTATTGAGGACATAATTCGTTAAGGAGAAATACCCAAAGTTATTCCCTGAGATGAGTTACGAGGGCGTAACTCGTTTTCTTTAAGAGGGGTAGAATGCGATATAAATTCGCGCTTTTTACCTATTTTATGGCACTTTTATGCATTTTTATGCTTATTTTAGCACATTTTACAAGTTTACGCAAAGCAAATAGACTCTCCGCATAAGAAAAGGTGTTCATTAGTAACACAAACAGCTTTGAGTTGACAAAAGAGTGCACATAGGTGGCACAAATACTTCTCTAGTAAGAATAAGTTAAAAGCTTTCGGGGAAAATGTGGGAAATTTCTTGTCAAGTTTCGGGACGAAACTTCTTTTAAGAGGGGTAGATTGTAATCCCCCGTAAATTTATAAATTTTATTAATATATTTTAATGTATATTATTTATATTTAAATAGAATTTATGAATTTTAGTAATAAATATATAATTAACGTATATTTATTTTATTTAAAGTACGTTCTAAATAGTTAACGATTTTCGAACTTTATTATATTTATATATTTAAGGTATATTTAATTTAATTTAAATATATTCTAAATATTTTAACGATTTGCAATCAAAAATAATTTTAGAATTTTTATGTTGAAAAGAATCTGAATTAGGAAAACTCGTTGAATTCGGAAAAACAATCCTATTCGGTTTTGACTCAAACACTAAAACCCAAATCCTAATCCTAGCCCACATGGGAAAATCCCAAAATACAAACCCAAAAACTCCCTTATTCTATTTCACGTAAAACTCAAAACCCTCCTTGTTCCCTTGCAACTCACGTGGACTCAACCCTCAAAAAAAAATTCTGCTGCCATTCACGTCGTCCCTGCTGCTGTCCACGCCGCCGCCATCCCGCCGGCGCTCCTCCATCGTCATTCCACCATCCTCGCCGTCGGTAATTCTTTCTCCCTCCTCTCCTTCGTTCTCCTCCTCTTTCGTTTTCCCTCCTTATTAATCGTTGCTTTTGTTTGCTCGCTCAGCCACCACCGCGCAACCACCGGCGGCTCCACTGACCTCCGCCGGTTGTGTCTGCTGCCGCACCGCCCAACCTCAGCCGGCCTCCCTCCATTCTCCTCCACGCACGCAAACAACACTCCCTTCTCTCATTGCTTCTTCCTTCCTGCCCCGCAAACGCGTCGCCAGCCTACGCGACCACCGCACAACCACCTGCGCCACCAGCTTTGCCGCCCTGTCGTCGACCTTCGCCTGCTGCCGCCACTGTCGCCGGCCAGCAGCTCCCTCTCTTCTTTATTTGGTTATTTCTTTAAACCCTAAACTAATTTAGTGTTTTAATTATGTTTTATTAATATAATTCATGTTTTTCTTGAATTAAATTATAGTTTTTATGAGTTAATTATGAATTATAGATTTCATGTTTTGCATAATCAAATTATTGATTTTCAGATTATACAATTTGATTGAAATAATGGTTTTAATTATTAAAGTATGAATTTTTAAGGTTTTAACGATTTTAAATCATGGTAGGATGATTATGAATTATCAAAGTTATTATTTTTATGATTTTAAGCATGTTGATATATGTTGGAGTAGTTTGAAACTATTTTATATTGCTGGAATTTTAAAAGGGATGCTTTTATGATAATTGGTGATCATTAGTGTAGTAATCACTATTCTAGGAAGTTAATTAATTAAGTTTCGATGTTGGGGAATGTTCTAAATATGTCTAGGATGTGTTTAGAGTACGTTAATGTTGCTGTAAATTATTAGGAATTGATTTGGGTACGTTTCTTGATTATTTTAGGCGGAGAATTCTTTGTGGGTGACTTTTGAATTCGTTAAAGTGGCCTATCAGTTTGTTTACACAAGGTACGTACATACCTGTGTGCTTGGAATGTGTGCTAATTGTTGAAACCATGTTGAATTGTTGATGAACTTGGTTATGTTGATGTTGTTGATGAACTTAGTCAGGTTGAAATTGCATGTTTGATACTGTTGGATGAACATATTAAACTTATATTGCATTTTGAGGATTATAACATGTTAGTATGGATGGTTGATGCAAACATGTTTGATTGGGAACACTAGATTACTTAGTATATAATTCAGATCAGTTGATTGTTGTTCCCTTTTAGCTTTTCACTACTTTATGAGGGCGGAGGACCTCATTTAGTAAGTTGAAACCATATACCCATATACAGGGGTTGATCAGTATTAAAGGAAAGATTGGAGTTAATTGGAATGAGTCTTGTTTGATGCCTTTGTGATCACTTACTCAATTCCAAGATAAAAGCAGTTGTAAATAAATGTGAGTTGTATGCCTTATGTGATTGTTGAGTCATAACAGGGTGTTAATTTGTAAATCATGTAAAGTGAAACTGAGTAGCAATAGCTTTAGACTGTGCACGTCTAAAGTGACGGACAAACAGGAGTTGGGGTTCATGGTGGTAGCCCATGGCCTTTCATTCGGACCGGATTGATCACCGTGTCCTATTTTTAGTCAAACGTTCCTCGATATCGCAGGTCACTGAGGTTACGGAGTCGCGCCCGTACCTCGTCTTCCTTAGTGAAGACCTCTAGCTAGAAAACTCGGTCCATTGCCTATTTCAAATAAAATAATATTATTGTTATAAAAGTCTAGTCCATTCTAGCCTAGTCTAGTTAAGTATGGTCGTCAAATTATCATGCTTTGTCTGTCCTTACTTATGTTCAGTAGTATCATGTTAGGATTGATCGTTTAATAGTATCATGTTAGGATTATTATTGTTTTAGTATGTAGTACTCAGCTTTGCTGATTACGTGCTTTGTATGTGTGTGTTGATCATGGCTATGCCTTATTGATCCTGTGATGACCCATCTTTGGTGAGCAGTCTCTAAGGATCAATAAGCGTTGCCCATCTACAGGTTGAAGATGATGCATCATTGGGATCGGGATTAGAGAGCTTGTAGTTCATTTGATTTTCTAAGTTGGATTTGGTTTGTTTAAGTGGACTCTAAAACTTATTGAATTAGTAACATTAACTTTGTTTTTCGTTGATTGGTTTTTGGGATTTATTCTGAAAATGATTATTTATAAACCTACAGTTAGTTTTATGTTTTCCGCTGCAAAATTCTGAATAAGCCGTTACGTTTTCACACGGGCGATAATGCCTTGATAATTCTCTACGTTTTATATTTAAAAGTTATTTTAGAAAAGAGAGAATTGTCGGGGTGTTACAGTTACACCTAAGTGATCTTTAATCATGACTTCCTTAGGAAGCTCCTTAGTTACATCAACCTCAATCAAAAGTCTAGCAAATGATATCCTTAATTGTTTCGAAGTGCAATCATCAGCAAACAATGGCACTCCAATCAAGCTCCCAATTCTACTAAGAGAATCACTCCCCCAACAACATAAAGGGAGATTAGGCAACCTCACCCACACAGGAATGACACGAAGGATTTCATCTTGAAAACTAAATCCAGAGGACCATGGTTTTGTTATCATAGGTCTGCCATAAAAGGTATAAGGTCCAGCTTTCAGAACATCATCTCTATCTTTTTTTGAACTAAATTTTATCACAAAATAGCCTTCATCATGTAAGAAGACACTGGGCTTAGCAACATGTTTCCACTCATTGGCAATAAATCGAATTAAAGCCCCAATAGTTGGTTTATCCCCTACAACATACATGATTAAAGCAGCTTCCCATATTGCAGCCATTTTATTCACATCAACAATGTCTAACATAGCAACAGGACATCCATCTGAAACTGTAGGAGCAATGAATGAGAGAGATGTACCTTTCCCCGTCATTTGGTTACCTTGAAAAAGGTTCAGCCATGGAGTTTTCGGGTTCGTATTTCGAGCCGCAGCATTCTCCCCCACCTGCGTCTCTCCTTGCAAGTTTACTTGCTCTGTTTCAATCACATTCCCAGGGGTGACTTTCTCCTTCCCATTCCGCCCAGATCTCATCATCTCCAATACCCCATTGACACTCTGCATAATTTCAGTCATTTTAGAGCTCAACAAGCTCTCATTTTGGATCACAACCTCCCTCTTTTCCGTACTATTTTCCACAAGGGTTTCCGTACTATTTTCCAGATCTAACACAGGATTCACATTTTCTATTATCCCTCTCCCTTCTTCCAGTACAGAACCACCCATCCTCCCACTCTCCTGAGCTCCCTCCATACCTCCCACAATCTCAGAGATACTGCCCCTGTTTTCCGATTGAAAAGGGGAGTAATTAATAGTAGCATGATATGCTAAAATAGCTTCCTGAGTGTGCGGCGACGGTGGTCCAGCAGGTGGATGCGACGGAAATGGGGATCGAATCACCGGCGGCACTCGAACTTCATCACTATTGCTGGGTATGGTGTTTCGCAACTGGTGTTGGTTCATCGGGCGCAAAGAGGCAATCTGAAGAAGCGTTGAAGCCTCTTCATTGATCTCACGAACTTCTTGTTTCTGAGTCTTCTTCTTCCTCGCCATTTCAATGGTGGGTGAACAATAGCTGTTGTACCTTATCGTGCGCTACACCATGGAAAGAGAGAGAGAAAAACTAGCCGTTTTTTGGTTTTCTCACGTTAATCACTTTTCTTATATGATTCGTTTAAGATTAAATTCCTAAATCTACTAGATAAATTAATTAATAGAGTTTTAATTAAATTCAGATTAATTAATTAGTTTCCTAGTAGGATTCTAATACCCGATTCCATACCCTATAAATATGTGAATATAGTTCACAAATTATAACGAGTTTTCCAAGTATTCAAGAAAGTTTTAGGCATAAAATTCAGTCATTTATTTTCTCCATAATACCTAAAATACATAGTACCTTTGGGGCGATTCTAGTTAATTAAACCTAAGGCGGATCTGGACGTGCTGTGGACTTTCTACGGAGGGACGACACTTGGAGTCCTAAAGACTTGTTCTTGTTCGGTTCGGGCGCAGCAAGAGAGGGCACGCTACAAAGAGTATGCATCCTAAATTATGCTAATTGTTATGCACGTGGCAATTAATTTGGAATCCTTGCTTTTATGCACGTGACAAATTCAAGGAATTTCAGAGTGAAGAAGATTAAGACACTGCGGTCTGACAGAGGCGGTGAATATCTGAGCTATGAATTTGATGACCATCTAAAAGAATGTGGAATTCTATCAGAATTGACTCCTCCTGGAACACCACAATGGAACGGTGTGTCGGAACGGAGGAATAGAACCTTGCTAGACATGGTTAGATCAAAGATGGGTCAGGCCAAACTTCCAATAGAATTTTAGGGATATGCACTAAATACAGCTGCACTCACTATAAATAGAGCTCCGCCTAAAGCTGTTGAAAAGACTCCATATGAGTAATGGTTTGGAAATCCTACAAAAGTGTCTTTTCTTAAGATTTGGGGATGTTAAGTATACGTCAAACGATTAATTTCAGACAAACTTCATCCAAAATCTGACAAATGTATCCTTGTAGGCTATCCAAAGGAAACAAAGGGGTATTACTTCTACAATACATCTGAGAACAAGGTGTTTGTTGCTCGAGATGGTATCTTTTTGGAAAGAGATCACATTTCCAAAATGACAAGTGGGAGAAAAGTAGACCTCGAAGAAATTCGAG